>NW_007253958.1:88440-136477 GCF_000164805.1 Carlito syrichta
GTTAGATGTGACATGAGTTTGAATTATAAGTTGTGTGAAAGCCAAAACTGCAGTTTGTGGAAGAATGGGAGCAATGAGCTTCTAAAGTTAGCTTTTGTTCATCCCGGTCTCAGAGTTTTTATGTTTTGAGCTCACAGGAGCTTAATCAGAGTTTTTATGTTTTGAGCTCACAGGAGCTTAATCTGGTTAGTGGTGAGTAGAAAGGGGGAGGAAATGGGGTCAAATAGCTCCTGAACGCATCCTAGTGGTCTTGGGGTTAACAGCCCTTCCTGATCCCTAACCCTCTGTGGGCCTCCATGGCTGGCTCCCAACAGTAGAGGAATGGAATTAAGTGCAATAAAATGAAATAGTATGAATGGAATGGAATGAAGAGAGATGGAATTGAGAGGACACGAATAGATTGGAATGGAGAGGAATGAAATGGAATTTAATGGAATGGATTAGAGTGGAATGGAGAGGATGAAATGGAGTGGAGAGAAATGGAAAGAAATGGAATAGCACTTAGAGGAATGGAATGGAATTTAATGGAATGGAATTGAAAGGAATACAGAGGAATGTAATAGAGAGGACAAGAAAGTTATGGAATGGAGAAAAATTGAATGGTTTGTAAAGGAATGAGGAGGCTTGGAATGGAGAAGAATGAATTAGATGGAATGGGAAGGATAGAAATGGAGAGGATTAAAAGGGAATGGAATTCAATGCAATACAATGGAAGGGGGAGGAATGGAATGAAAGGGAATGGATGGAATGGACTGGAGAGGAATGACTGAATTTGGAAAAATGAAGTGCATATGAATGGAATGGAGAGCAATGCAATGAATACGATTGGAATGGAATGGAAAGTGATGTACAAAAGAGGAATGGAAAGTAGTTTAATGGAAAGAGTGGAATGGAATGGAGATCAATGGTATCAAGAGGAATGGAATGCAATAGAATGGAATGGAATCGTGATATATGGAATGGTATAAAATGAACAGGAATGGAAGGTAGTGAAATGCAATGGAAGAGAATGGAATGGAAGGGAGAGTTATGGAATGGAGAGGAAGGGAAAGTATTGGAAGAGAAAGGAAATGAACGGAAATGAACGGAATGAAAAGGAAAGCAATGGAAAGAAGAGGACTGAAAAAGAATGGAAAGAATGGAGAGTAATGGAATGAAATAGAGAGGCATGGAATGGAGTGTAATTAAATGAAATGAAAAGGAAAGATTGAATGGACTGGAGGAATGGAGAGGATGGAATGGAGAGAAATGAAATGAAGAGGAATGGAATGGAATGAAATAGAATTTAATAGAGAAGAATGTAATGGAGACGAATGGTATGAAAAAGAGTGCAATGGAATGGAATGGAATGCAACAGAATGAACAGGAATGAAGTAGTTTGGAATGGAATGAAATAGACTGGAATGAACAGGATTGCAATGGAATGTAGAGAAATGAAATGTAATTGACGGAATGGAATGGAAAGGAATAGGTTGAAAGGAATGGAATGGGATTGAATGGAATGGGGAGGAATGGATTGTAGAGGAATGGAGTGAAATGGAATGGACTGGAGACAAATAGAAGGGAATGGAATGGAAAGGAATGGAATGGACTGGTATTTAAAGGAATGGAATTGAGTCGAATGGAATTAAGTAGAGAGGAATGGAATCGAAAGGAATGGAAAGGAATGGAATGGAATGGAATGGATAGGAATTAAATGACGGAATGGAAAGCAATGGAGGGGTATGGAATGGAGAGGAATGGAATGGCATGGATTGAAGGGAGAGTAAATAAATGGAGAGTAGTGCAATAAAATTGAATACAGGGCATTTGAAGGGAGAGAAAGCAATGTCATGGAATGGAGAAGAAATGAATGGAATGGAGTGGAGAGGAATCTAATGGAGAAGATTAGAAAGCTTTGGAGAGGTTTGTAATCAAGAGGATTGGAATGAAAAGCAATCGTATGGATGGAATGGAGATGAATGAAAAGGAGAGGAGTGGAATAGAATGTCATGCAATGCAATGGAATGAAACAGAGAGGTGTGGAATGGAATAGAATGAATCGGAAATGATTGGAGAGCAATGGAATGGAGCAGAGAAAAATGGAATGTAATATAAGGAATTGAATGTAGTAAAAGGGAATAGAATTGGTTGGAAGTAATGAAATGAAAAGGAATAGAATGGAATGGAAAAGTGAGGAATGAAATGATGTGGAAGGGAATGGAGAGGAAAGGAAAGAAATGAAATTGAAAGGAGAATACTGGAATTGAATGGAGAGGAATGGAACACAAAAGAATATAATGGAATGGAATGGAATGGAATGGAATGGAGAAGCATGGAAATGAATCAATTGGAAAGGAATGAAATAGAATAGAGAGAAATTGAGTGATATCAAATGGAATCGAATGGAATGGAATGGAGTTGAATCGAAGTAAAGAGAGACGAATGAATGAAAAGGAATGTAGAGGAATTAAGCCATGGAGATGAATGAAATGAAATATAATAGTGGAATGCAATGGATCGGAACAAAGTTCAATGGAGCGGAAAGCAGTGGAATGGTATGGAATAGCATGGAGAGGAATGGAATAGAATGGAGAGAAATAGAATGGAATGGAACGGAAGGGAATGAAGATAAATGTATTGGAAAGAAATAAAATGAATCTTAGAGGAATGGAAACTAGAAGAAAGTAACAGAATGCAATGGAATGGATAGTTAGTGAGCAATGGAATGGAATGGTATGGAATAGAGAGTAATGAAATGGATAGGAATGGAATGGAGAGGAATGGAATAGAGAGTAATTGAATGGAAGAGATTGGAATGGAGACGAATGGAATGCAATGGACTAAAAAGGAGTGGAATGAAATGAAGAGAAATGAAATGGAATGGAAGAATGGAATGGAATTGAATGGAATGGAATGCAGTTCACTTGAATGGATTGGAACGGAATGGAGAGGAATGGAATGGAGAGGAATAGAATAGAATTGAGTGGAATAGAATGCAATGGAATGAAATGCCATGGAATGAAGAGAAGTGGAATGGAATGGAATAGAAAGCAATGGAGATTAATGGAATGGAGAGGAATAGAATGAAGACAAAAGGAACGGAATTGAAAAGAATCGAATAAAGAGCGAAGTAATGAAGAGGAAAGAAATGGAATGGAATGGCATGGAATGGAATGGAATGGACTGCAATGGAGAGGATAGGAATTGAATGAAAAGGAATGAAATGGAATTGAAAGTAATGGTATCAAAAGAAATGGAATGGAGATGAACTCAATGTAAAGAAATAGAATGAAATGGAGAGGAATTAATTGCAGAGGCATGGAATTAAATGAAGAATGGAAATGAATGTTATGGAAAGGAGTGGAGAGGAATAGAATGGAGTGGAATGGAATGGGATGAATGAAAGTAAACAAATGCACTGCAAAGCATGGGAATGGAATGGACAAGAATGGAAGGAAAATGATGTGAAAGGAAAGAAATGGAATAGGAGGGAGAGAAATCAAACGGTATGCAATGCAAGGGAAGGGAATGGAATCAAATGGAGAAGAGTGGACTGCAATGTAATGGAGAGGAATGTAATGGAGCGAATGGAAAGGAGAGAAATGGAATCGAATAAAATGGAAAGGAGAGGAAAGAAATGGAGAGGAATGGAATGTAATGGAATTGAGTAGAATGGAACGGAATGGAAGGGAATGGAATAGACAGCAATGGAGTGGACTGGAATGGAATGAAATGCATTGAAATGGAATGGAAAGGAATGGAATGGAGAGAAATAGAATGGAGTGGAACAAAATGCAAAGGTGTGTGATGGATAGAATTGGAATGGAGAGGAATGGAATGGAGAGAAATAGAGTTGAATGGAGTGAAAAGAAATGGAATGCAGCGGAATTGAATAGAGCAAAATGGAATGGAGTGGAAGGGAAAAGACAGAAATGGATAGAAATGGAATGGAGAGTAATGGAATGGAGCGAATGGAATGGAATGGAATTAATTGGAATGGAATGGAGATGTGTGCGATGGATAGAATTTCAATGGAGTGGAATGGAATGGAGAGTAATGGAATGGAATGGAGTGGAGAAAAATGTACTCAAGGGAAATGGATAGGAAAGGAATGAAATCCTGAGGAATGGAATGCTGATGAATCGAATGGAATGCAATAGAATGGAATGGAGAGGAATAGAATGGATTGGAGAGCACTGGAATTGAATGAAGATAAACGTATTGGAAAAGAATAGATTGAAACTGAGAGGAATGGAAACAAGAGTAAAGTAATGGAATGAAAGTGAAATGAAGGGATTGGATTGTAATGGAAAGGAATGGAAGAGAATGAATTGGAGAGGAGTGAAATGGAGAGAAATGGAACGGAGAATAAAGGAATGGAATGAAGGGAAAAGGAATGGCATGTAATAGAATGGAATGGACAGTAATGAAAGGAATTCAATTCAATGATTTGGCACGGAATGGAGAGGAATGGATTGGAGAACAATAGAATGGAATGGAGTGGAATGGAATGGAGTGAAGGGAAATGGAACGGAATGGAATAGAACATAATTGAGAGGAATGGATTGGAGAGGAATGGAAAGAGGTGAAATGGAATTGAATGGAATAGAATGGTGAGAAATGGAATGGAGAGGAATGGTAATGAAAGGAATGGAATGGATTGGAATGGAGAGAATTGGAAAGTAATGCAGAGGAATAAAATGCATTTGAGAGGAATTATTTCAAAAGAAATGGAATGGAGAGGAATGGAATGGAGAGGTAGGGAAAGGAAAGGAATTGAGAGAAATGAATGGAAGGGAATGAATTGGAATGGAATGGAATGTAGAGGAATGGAATGGAATGGAATGGAATTCAAAGGAATGGAATGGAATGGAGTGGAATGGAAAGGAATCGAATGGAATCAAGAGGTATGGAAAGTAGAGGAATGGAATGGAGGGGAATGGAATGTAGAAAATTGGAATGGAATATAGATAAATAGAATAGAGTAAAATTTAACTAAGAGGTATGTAAGAGATAGGAAGAAAATGGAGAGGAATGGAATTAAGTGTGAAAGAATGAAATAGTATGAATGGAATGGAATGAAGAGAAATGGAATTGAGAGGACTCGAATAGAATGAAATGGAGAGGAATGGAATGGAATTTAATGGAATGGATTAGAGTAGAATGGAGAGGATGAAATGGATGGGAGAGAAATGGAAAGAAATGGAATGGCATTTAGAGGAATGGAATGGAATTTAATGGAATGGAAAGGAAAGGAATGCAGAGGAATGTAATAGAGAGGATTGGAAATAAATGAAATGGAGGGGAATGGAAAGGTTAGTAAAGCAATGGGGGAGACTTGGAATGGAGAGGAATGAATTAGATGGAATGGGAAGGATAGAAATGGAGAGGATTAAAAGGCAATGGAATGCAATACAATGAAATGGAAGGGGGAGGAATGGAATGGAATGGAGAGGAATGGAACTGAATGAGGAACAATGGAGTGCATTTGAATGGAATAGAGAGCAATGCAATGAATATGATTGGAAAGGAATGGAGAGAAATGGACAAAAGAAAAATAGAAAATAGTTTAATGGAAGGAGAGGAATGGAATGGAGATCAATGGACAGGAATAAAATGCATTTGAGAAGAATGGTTTCAAAAGAAATGGAATGGAGTGTAATGGAATGGAGAGGATTGGTAAGGAATGGAGAGAAATGTAATGGAGAGAAATGTAATGGAGTGCAAGGGAAAGGAATGGAATGATGAGGGATGGAATAGTTAGTAAAGGAATAGGGAGAATTGGAATGGAGAGGAATGAATTAGATGGAAGTGAGAAGGATAGAAATGGAGAGGATTAAAAGGGAATGAAATGCAATGCAATGGAATGGAAGGGTGAGGAATGGAATGGAATGGAGAGGAATGGAACTGAATAAGGAATAATAGATTGCATATGAATGAAATGGGGAGCAATGCAATGAATAAGATTGGAATGGAATGGAGATAAATGGACAAAGAGGAATGGAAAGTAGTTTAATGGAAGGAGAGGAATGGAATGGAGACTAATGGAATCAAGAGGAATGGAATACAATAGAATGGAATCGTGATATATGGAATGATATAAAATGCAAAGGAATGGCATGCAGTGAAATGCAATGGAAGAGAATGGAATAGAAGGGAGAGTTATGGAATGGAGAGGAATGGAAAGAAATGGAAAGGATTGGAAGAGAAAGGAAATGAATGGAAATGAAAGGAATGTAAGGGAAAGGAATGGAAAGAGGAAGACTTGAAAGAACGGAAAGAATGGAGAGTAATGGAATGAAATAGAGAGGCATGGAATGGAATGTTATTAAATGGTAAGAAAAGGAAAGAAATTGAATGAACTGGAATGGAATGGGGAGGATGAAAGGGAGAGATGGAATAAAGAGGAATGAAATGGAATAGAATTTAATGGAGAAGAATGTAATGGAGACGAATGGTATGAAAAAGAATGGAATGGAATGCAACACAATGGACAGGAATGAAGTAGGTTGGAATGGAATGAAATAGAATGGAATGGACAGGTTTAGAATGGAATGTAGAGGAATTAAATGGAATTGAATGGAGTGGATTGGAAAAGAATAGGTTGGAGGGAATGGAATTGAATTGAATGCAATGGAGAGGAATGGATTGGAGAGGAATCGAGTGAAATGGAATGGACTGGAGACGAATGGAATGGAATGGAGAGGAATGGAATGGAATGGACTGGAATTTAAAGGAATGGAATCGAGTCCAAAGGAATTAAATAGAGAGGAATGGAATGGGATGGAATAGAGAGGAATCAATTGTAGAGGAATAGAAAGCAATGGATAAGTATGAAATGGAGAGGAATGGCATGGATTGAATGGAATGGAAACAAATGGAGAGGTGTGCGGTAATATGGAATGCAATGCCATGGAAAGGAAGAGAGAGGAATAGAATGGAGTGGAGAAGAATTGAAAGGAATGGAGTGGAGAGGAATCTAACGGGGAGGATTAGAAAGCAATGGATAGGATTGGAATCGAGAGGCTTGGAAAGAGAGCAATCGTATGGATAGAATGGAGATGAATGAAAAGGACAGGAGTAGAATAGAATGGAACGCAATGCAATGGAATGAAACAGAGAGGAGTGGAATGGTTTGGAATGGAACGGAAAGGAATGGAGAGCAATAGAATGGAATAGAGGCAAATGTATTGTAATATAATGGAATTTAAAGTAGTGAAAGGGAATGGAATGGTTTGGAAGTAATGAAATATAAAGGAATAGAATGAAATGGAAAACAGCAGAATGAAATGATGTGGAAGAGAATGGAGAGGAAAAGAAAGAAATGAAATTGAAAGGAGAAGACGAATTGAATGCAGAGAAATGGAACATAAAAGAATATAATGGAATGGAAAGTAATCGAAAGGAATTGAGCAGCATGAAAATGAATGGAGTGGAAAGGAATGGAATGGAATCGAGAAAAAAAGAATGATATCAAATGGAACAGAATTGAATGGAATGGTGTTGAATGGATGGGAAAAGAAAGGAATGGAATGGAAAGGAATCTAGAGGAATTAAGCCACGGAGATGAAAAAAATGGAATATAATGTAGTGGAATGGAATGGGTTGTAATAAAAAATGAATGGAGCGGAATGAAGAGGAATGGAAGGGAATGGAATGGAGAGGAATGGAATAGAGAGGAATGGAATGAAATCGAATGGATTGGAAGAGAATGGAGAGGAATGGAATAGAGAGGAATAGAATAGAATGGAGTGGAGTGGAATGCCATGGATTGAAAAGAAGCAGAATGGAATGCAATAGAAAATAATGGAGATTAATGGAATGGAGAGGAATAGAATGAAGACAAAAGGAATGGACTGGAAAATAATCGAATAAAGAGGGATGTAATGGAGAGGAATGGAAGGGAATCAATGGAATGGAACAAAATGGAATGGAATTGATTGAATTGGAGAGGATAGGAATGGAATGCAAAGGAATGAAATGGAATTGAGTGTAATGGTATCGAAAGAAATGGAATAGAGAGAAAGTAATGTAAAGGAATAGAATGAAATGGAGATGAGTTTATTGGAGAGCCATGGAATGTAATGAAGAATTGAAATGAATGTTATGGTAAGGAGAGGAGAGGAATAGAATGGAGTGTAATGGATTGAATTGGAAAGGAATGAAAGAAAGGAAAGGAATTGACTGCAAAGGTTGGGAATGGAATGGAGAAGTATGGAAGGGAAAGGATGTGAAAGGAAAGAAATGGAATAGGAAGGAGAGAAAAAGAACGGTATACACTGCAGGGAAGGGAATGGAATCAAATGAAGAGGAATAGACTACAATGTAATGGAGAGGAATGTAATGAGGTGGAATGTAATGAAAAAAATGAAATAGAATAAAATAGAATGGCAAGGAAATAAATGGAGAGGAATGGAATGGAATGGAATTGAATAGAACAGAACAGAATGGGTTGGAATGGAATGGACAGGAATGGAGTGGACTGGAATGGAATGAAATGGATTGAAATAGAATGGAGAGGAATGGAATGGAGAGGAATGGAATGGAGTGGAACGAAATGCAAAGGTGTGTGATGGATAGAATTGGAATGGAGAGGAATGGAATGGAATGGAATGGAGTGGAAAGAAAAGGAATGGAAAAGACTGGAATGGAGAGAAATGGAAATGAATGGAATGGAATGGATTGGAATGGAGAGGATTGGAATGGAATACAAAGGAATGAAATGGAATGGAGAGTAATGGCTTCAAAAGAAATGGAATGCAGCAGAATGGAATGGAGAGAAATTGGATGGAGTGGAAGAAAAAAACAGAAATGGAGAGAAATGGAATGGAGAGGAATGGAATGGTATTAAGTGGAATAGAATGGAGAGGTGTGTGATGGATAGAATTTGAATGGAGTAGAATGGAATAGAGAGGAATGGAATGGAATAGAATGGAGAAAAATGTACTGGTGGGAAATGGAATGGTGTGGATAGGAAAGGAATGAAATGGTGAGGAAGGGAATGCTGAGAAATCGAATGGAAAGCAATGGAATGGAATGGAGAGGAATAGAATGGATTGGAGAGCACTGGAATTGAATGAAGAGAAACGTATTGGAACAAAATAGCGTGAAATTGAGAGGAATGGAAACTAGAGGAAAGTAATGAAATGAAAGGGAATGGAAGGGATTGGATTGTAATGGAAAGGAATGGAATGGAATGAATTGGAGACGAATGAAATGGAGAGAAATGGAATGGAGAATAATGGAATAGAACGAAGAGAAAAAGAATGACATGTAATAGAATCGAATGGACAGTAATGGAAAGGAATTCAATTCAATGAATTGGAATGGAATGGAGAGGAATGGATTTGAGAGTCATAGAATGGAATGGAGTGGAATGGAAAGGAATGGAATGAAGAGAAATGGAATGGAGTGGAATAGAATGTAATTGAGAGGAGGGAATGGAAAGAGGTGAAAAGAAATTTAATGGAATAGAATGGAGAGAAATGGAATGGAGAGGAATGGAAATGAAAGGAATAGAATGGATTGGAATGAAGAGGATTGGAATGTAATGCAGAGGAATGAACTGCAATTGAGAGGAATGGTTTCCAAAGAAATGGAAATGAGAGGAATGGATTGGAGAGGATTGCAATGGAATGGAGGGGAATGTAATGGAGAGGAATAGAAAGGAGTCGAAGAGAAAGGAAAGCAATGGAGAGAAATAGAATGGAAGGGAATGCAGTGGAATGGAATGGAATGTAGAGAAATGGAATGGAATGGAATGCAAAGGAATGGAATGGAATGGAGTGGAATAGAAAGGAATGGAATGAAATGTAGTGGTATGGAATATACAAAAATAGAATGGAGGTGAATGGAAAGTAGAAAATTGGAATGCAATTGAGACAAATGGAATGGAGTAAAATTGAATTCAGAGGTATGGAATAGATACGAATAAAATGGAAAGAAATGGAAAGGAATGGAATTGAATGTAAAAGAATTAAATAGTATGAATGGAATGGAATGGAGGGGAATGGAATTGAGAGAACTAGAATAGAATGGAATGGAGAGGAATGGAATGGAATTTAATGGAAAGGATTCGAGTGGAATGGAGTGGCTGAAATGGAGTGGAGAGAAACGGAAAGGAATAGAATGGCTTTTAGAGAAATTGAATGGAATTTAATGGAATGAAATGGAAAGGAATGCAGAGGAATGTAATAGAGAGGAATGGAAAAGAATGGAATGGAGAGGATTGTAATGGTAAGTAAAGGAATGGGGAGGCTTGAAATGGAGATGAATGAATTAGATGAAATGGGAAGGATAGAAATGGACAGGATTAAAAGGGAATGGAATGCAATGATATGGAATGGAAGGGCGAGGAATGGAATGGAATGGAGAGGAATTGAACTGAATAGGGAACATTGGAGTGCAAATGAATGGAATGGAGAACAATGCAATGAATATGATTGGAATGGAATGGAGAGAAATGGACAAAAGTGGAATGGAAAGTAGTTTAATGGAAGTAGAGGAATGGAATGGAGATCAACGGAATCAAGAGGAATGGATTCAACAGAATGGAATGGAATGGAATAGTGATATATGGAATGTTATAAAAAGGACAGGAATGGAATGCAATGAATATGATTGGAATGGAATGAAGAGAAATGGATAAAAGGGCAATGGAAAGTAGTTTAATGGAAGGAGTGGAATGGAGTGGAGATCAACGGAATCAAGAGGAATGGAATGCAATAGAATGGAATGGAATGGAATAGTGATATACGGAATGGTATAAAAAGGACAGGAATAGAATGCAGTGAAATGCAATGTAACTGAATGGAATGGAAGGGAGAGTTGTGGAATGGAGAGGAATGGAAAGGAATGGAAAGGATTGGAAGAGAAAGGAAATGAATGGAAATGAAAGGATTGTAAGGAAAAGGAATGGAAAGAAGAGGATTGGAAAATAATGGAAAATGGACAGTAATGGAATGAAATAGAGAGGCATGGAATGGAGTGTAATTAAATGGAATGAAAAGGAAAAACAATGAATGGCCTGGAATGGAATGGGGATGATGGAATTGCGAGAAAAGTAATGAAGAGTAATGGAATGGAATGGAATAAAATATAATGGAGAAGAATGGAATGGAGAGGAATGGAATGGAATGCAACAGAATGGACAGGAATGAAGTAGGTTAGAATGGAATGAAATAGAATGGAATGGAGAGGATTGGAATGGAATGTAGAGGAATGGGAAAGCGGAATTGATTGGAAAGGAATAGGTTGGACAGGAATGGAATGGAATTGAATGGAATGGGAAGAAACGGATTGGAGAGTAATGGAATGAAATGAAATAGAATGGAGACGAATGGAATGGAATGGAATCAAACAAAGAGGAATGGGATGGAATGGAGAAGAATCAAATGTAGAGTAATGGAAAACAATGGGTAGGTATGGACAGGAGAGGAATGGAATGGAGAAGAATGGCATAGATTGAATGGAGAGGAAATAAAAGGAGAGGTGTGCAATAATATGGAATGCAATGCGATGGAAAGGAAGAGAGAGGAATGGAATGGAATGGAGAAGAATTGAATAGAATGGAGTGGAGAGGAATCTAATGGAGAGGATTAGAAAGCAATAGAGAGGACAGGAATCGAGAGGATTGGAATGGAGAGAAATGGTATGGATGCAATGGAGATGAATGAAAAGGAGAGGAGTAGAATAGAATGGAATGCAATGCAATGGAATGAAACAGAGAGGAGTGGAATGGAATGGAATGGAAAGGAATGGAGAGCAATGGAATGGACTCTGAGAAATGGAATGTAATATAATGGAATTGAAAATAGTGAAAGGGAGTGAAATTGTTTGGAAGCAATGAAATATAAAGGAATCGAATGGAATGAAAAAGAGTGGAATGAAATGATATGGAAGGGAATGGAGAGGAAAGGAAAGGAATGAAATTGAAAGTAGAAGACTGGGATTGAATGGACAGGAATGGAACATAAAAGAATATAATGGAATGGAAAGGAATCAAATGGAATGGAGAAGCATGGAAATGAATGGAGTGGAAATGAATGGAATAGAATGGAGAGAAATCGAATGGTATCAAATGGAACAGAATGGAATGGAATGGAGCTGAATGGAAGAAAAGAGAGAGAAATGGAATGGAAAGGAATGTAGAGCAATTAAGCCATGGATATGAATGAAATGGAATATAATGTAGTGGAATGGAATGGATTCGAGTAAAATGAAATGGAGCGGAATACAGAGGAATGGAATGGAATAGAATGGAGAGGAATAGATTGAATGGAGAGATATAGAATGGGATGGAATGGAAGGGAATGAAGATAAATGTATTGGAAAGAAATAGAATGAATCTCAGAGAAATGGAAACTAGAGGAAAGTAATGGAATTCAACGTAATGCATAGTTATGGTGAGCTATGGAATGGAGTGGTATGGAATAGAGAGTAATGAAATGAAGAGGAATGGAATGGAGAGGAATGGAATAGAGAGGAATGGAATGGAATTGAATGGAATAGATTGGAATGGAGAGGAATGGAATGGTTTGGAATGGGCTAGAAAGGAATGGAATGAAATGAAGAGAAATGAAATGGAATGGAAGAATGGAATGGAATGGAATGGAATACAATTCACTTGAATGGATTGGAATGGAGAGAAGTAAAATGGAAAGGAATAGATTAGAATGGAGTGGAGTGGAATGGAAAGGAATGACATGGAATGAAGAGAAGCGGAATGGAATGGAATAGAAACTAATGGAGATTAATGGAATGGAGAGGAAAAGAATGAAACCTAAAGGAATGGAATGAAAAATAATCGAATAAAGAGGGATGGAATGGAACAGAATGGAATGGAGTGGACTGGACTGAAATGGAGAGGACAGGAATGGAATGCAAAGGAATGAAATGAAATTGAGAATAATGGTATCGAAAGAAATGGAATGGAGAGGAATGTAATTTAAAGGAGTATAATTAAATGGAGAGGAATATATTGGAAAGGCATGGAATGAAATGAAGAATGGAAATGAATGTTATGAAAAGCAGGGGAGATGAATAGAATGGAGTGGAATGGAATGGAATGGTATTAAAGAAAGGAAAGGAATGGACTGCAAAGGATGGAAATGGAATGGAGAAGAATGGAAGGGAAATGATGTGAAAGGAAAGAAATGGAATACGAGGGAGAGAAATCGATCGGTATAAAATGCAAAGGAAGGGAATGAAATCAAATGGAAAGGAATGGACTACAATGTAATGGAGAGGAATGTAATGGAGTGGAATGAAATGGAAAGAAATGGAACGGAATAAAATGGAATGGCAAGGAATGAAATGGAGAGGAATGGAATGTAATGGAATTGAATATAATGGAACGGAATGTAATGGAGAGGAATGGATTGGAGAGGTATAGAATCGAATGGAGTGGAATGGAATGAAGAGAAATGGAACAGAATAGAATGGACAGGAATGGAAAGAAGTGAAATGTAATAGAATGGAGAGAAATGGAATGGAGAGGAATGGAAATGAAAGGAATGGAATGAATTGAAATGGAGAGGATTGGAATGTAATGCAGAGGAATAAAATGCAACTGAGAGGTATGGTTTCCAAAGAAATGGAATGGAGAAGAATGGAATGGAGAGGAATGTAATGGAGAGAAATGGAATGAAGTGGAAGGGAAAGGAAAGGAATAGAGAGAAATGGAATGGAAGGGAATGCAGGGGAATGGAATGGAATGTAGAGGAATTGAATAGAATGAATGGGATGCAAAATAATGGAATGGAAGGGAGTGGAATAGAAAGGCATGGAACGGAATGTAGAGGTATGGAATGTACAGGTATGGAATAGAGAAGGATGTAATGTAGAAAATTGGAATGGATTGAGACAAATGGAATGGTGCAAAGTTGAATTATAGAGGTATGGAAGAGATAGGAATGAAATGGAAAGAAATGAAGAGGAATGGAATTGAGTGCAATGGAATGAAATAGTATGAAAGGAATGGAATGGAGAGCAATGGAATTGAGAGTACTCCAATAGAAGGGAATGGAGAGAAATGGAATGGAATTTAATGGAATGAATTAGGATGAAATGGAGAGGATGAAATGGAGTGGAGAGAAATAGAAAGGAATGGAATGGCATTTAGAGGAATGGAATGGACTTTAATGGAATGGAATGGACTTTAATGGAATGGAATGGAAAGAAATCCACAGGAATGTAATAGAGAGGAGTGGAAAGGAATGAAATGCAGCGGATTGGAATGGTTAGTAAAGGAATGGGGAGGCTTGGAATGGAGATGAATGAATTATATGGAATGGGAAGGATAGAAATGAAGAGGAATAAAGAGAATGGAATGCAATGCAATGGAATCGAAGGGCGAGGAATGGAATGGAATGGAATGGAATGAAAGGAATGGAATGGAGGGGAATGGAACTGAATGAGGAACAATGGAGTGCATAGGAAAGGAATGGAGAACAATGCAATGAATACAATTGGAATGGAATGGAGAAAAATGGACAAAAGTGGAATGGAAGGTAGTTTAATGGAAGGAGTGGAATGGAATGGAGATCAATGAAATCAAGAGGAATGGAATGCAATAGAATGGAATGTAATGGAATGGTGATATATGGAATGGTATAAAATGGGCAGGAATGGACTGCAGCGAAATGCAATGTAAGAGAATGGAATGGAAGGGAGAGTTATGGAATGGAGAGGAATGGAAAGGAGTGGAAAGGATTGGAAGAGAAAGGAAATGAATGGAAATTAAAGGAATGTAAGGGAAAGGAATGCATAGAAGAAGACTAGAAAATAATGGAAACAATGGAGAGTAATGGAATGAAATAGAGAGGCATGGAATGGAGTGTAATAAAATGGAATGCAAAGAAAAGAAATTGAATGGAATGAAATGAAATGGGAAGGATGGAATGGAAAGAAATGGAACGAAGAGGAATGGAATGGAATGAAATAGAATTTAATTGAGAAGAATGGAATGGAGACGAATGGTATGAAAAACAAAGGAATGGAATGGAATGGAATGCAACAGAATGGACAGGTATGAAGTAGGTTGGAATGGAATGAAGTAGAATGGAATGGAGAGGATTGGAGTGGAATGTAGAGGAATGAAATGGAATTGAACGGAATGAATTGGAAAGGAAAAGGTTTGAGAGGAATGGAGTAGAATTGAATGGAATGAGGAGGAATGGATTGGAGAGAAATGGAGTGAAATGGAATGGAATGGAGACGAATGAAAAGCAATGGAATGGAAAGGAATAAAATGGAAAGGAATGGAATGGGATGTACTGGAATTTAAAGGAGTGGTATCGAGTAGAATAGAATCAAATAAAGAGAAATGGAATGGAATGGAATGGAGAGGAATCAAATGTAGAGAAACGGAAAACAATGGAGAGGTAGGAAATGGAGGAGAATGTAATGGAGAGGAATGGCATGGATTGAATGGAGAGGAAATATATGGAGTGGTGTGCAATAAAATGGAATGCAATGCAATGGAAAGGAAGAGAGAAATGGAATGGAATGGAGAAGAATTGAATGGAATAGAGAGGAGATGGATCTAATGGAGAGGATTAGAAAGCAATGGAGATGATTGGAAGCGAGAGGATTGGAATGGAGAGCAATGGTATGGATGCAATGGAGATGATTGAAAAGGAGAGTAGTGGAATAGAATAGAATGCAATGCAATAGAATGAAACAGAGAGGAGTGGAATGGAAAGGAATGGTATGGAACGGAAATGAATGGAGAGTAATGGAATGAAATAGACAGAAATAGAATGGAATTGAAAGTAGTGAAAGGGAATGGAATGGTTTGGAAGTAATGAAATGTAAAGGAATCAAATGAAATGGAAAACAGAGAAATGAAATCATGTGGAAGGGAATGGAGAAGAAAGGAAAGAAATGAAATTGAAAGGAGAAGACTGGAATTGAATGGAGATGAATGGGACATAAAAGAATATAATGGAATAGAATGGAATCTAATAGAATGGAGAAGCACGGAAATGAATGGAGTGGAAAAAATGGAATAGAATGGAGAGAAAGCGAATGGTATCAAAAGGAACAGAATGGAATGGAATGGAGTTGAATGGAAGGGAAGTGAGAGGAATGGAATGGAAAGGAATGAAGAGGAATTAAGCCATAGAGATGAATGAAATGGAATATAATGTAGTGGAATGGAAGGGATTGGAAAAAAATGGAAAGAAGTGGAATGCAGAGGAATGGAATGGAATAGAATGGAGAGGGATAGAATAGAATGGAGAGAAATGGAATGGAATGGAATGGACGGGAAAGAAGATAAATATATTGGAAACAAATAGAATGAATCTCAGAGGAATGGAAACTAGAGGAAAGTAATGGAATGCATAGTTATGGTGAGCAATGGAATGGAATGGTAGGGAATGCACAGTAATGAAATGGATAGGAATGGAATGAATAGGAAAGGAACATAGAGGAATGGAATGGAAGCGAATGGAATAGATTAGAATGGAGAGGAATGGAATGGATTGGAATGGACAGGAAAGGAATGGAATGAAATGAACAGAAATGAAATGGAATGGAAGAATGGAATGGAATGGAATGCAATTCACTTGAATGGATTGGAACGGAATGGAGAGGAATAGAATAGAATGGAATGGAGTGGAATGGAATAGAATGGAATGTCATGGAATAAAGAGAAGCGGAATGGGATGGAATAGAAAGTAATGGAGATTAATGGAATGGAGAGGAATACAATGAAGACAAAAGGAATGAAATGGAAAAGAATCGAATAAAGAGGGATGTAATGGAGAGGAATGGAATGGAATGAAATGGAAACGAATTGAATGGAATGGAATGGATTGAAATGGTGAGGATAGGAATGGAATGCGAAGGAATGAATCGGAATTGAGAGTAATGGTATCGAAAGAAATGGAATGGAGAGGAATGTAATGTAAAGGAATAGAATGGAATGGATAGGAGTTTATTGGAGAGGCATGGAATGAAATTAGGAATGGAAATGAATGTGATGGAAAGGACTGGAGAGGAATAGAATGGAGTGGAATGGACTAGAATGGAATGCAATGAAAGAAAGGAAATGAATGGACTGCAAATAATGGGAATGGAATGGAGAAGAATGGAAGGGAAAGGATGTGAAACGAAAGAAATGGAATAGGAGGGAGATAAATCAATCGGTATACAACGCAACGGAGGGGAATGAAATCAAATGGAGAGGAATGGACTACAATGTAATGGAGAGGAAAGTAATGGAGAGGAATAGAATGGAGAGAAATGGAATGGAATAAAATGGAATGTCGAGGAAAGAATCGGTATACAACGCAACGGAGGGGAATGAAATCAAATGGAGAGGAATGGACTACAATGTAATGGAGAGGAAAGTAATGGAGAGGAATAGAATGGAGAGAAATGGAATGGAATAAAATGGAATGTCGAGGAAAGAAATGGAGAGCAATGGAATGTTTTGGAATTGAATAGAAAGAAACAGAATGGAATGGATAGGAATGGAGTCGACTGGAATTGAGCGGCATGAATTGAAATGGAATGAAAAGGAATAGAATGGACAGGAATGGAATGGAGTGGAATGAAATGCAAAGGTGTGTGATGGATAGAATTGGAATGGAGAGGAATGGAATGGAGTGGAATAGTATGAAATGGAGTGGAAAGGAATGAAATGGAATAGAGAAGAATGGAAATGAATGGAATGGAATGGATTGGAATGGACAGGATTGGCATGGGATACAGAGGAATGAAATGGAATGCAGAGTAATGGTTTTGAAAGAGATGGAATGCAGTGGAATGGAATGTAGAGAAATGGAATGGAGTGGAAGGGAAAACACTGAAATGGAGAGAAATGGAATGGAGAGAAAAGGAATGCAGAAGAATGGAATGGAATTAATTGGAATGGAATGGAGAGGCGTGTGATGGATAGAATTTAAATGGAGTGGAATGGAATGGAGAGGAATAGAATGGAACGGAGTGGAAATTAATGGAATGAAATAGAATGGAATGGAGAGGAATGGAATGGAATGGAGAAAAATGTACTGAAGAGAAATGAATGGTGTGGATAGGAAAGGAATAAAATGGTGAGGAATGGAATGCTGAGGAATGGAATGGAATGGAGAGGAATGGAATGGATTGGAGAGCACTGGAATGGAATGAAGATAAATGTATTGGAAAAAATAGAGAGAGAAAAACTGAGAGGAATGGAAGCTAGAGAAAAGTAATAGAATGCAAGTGAAAGGAAGGGATTGGATTGTAATAGAAAGGAAAGGAATGGAATGGATTGGAAAGGAATGGAATGAAGAGAAAAGAAATGGGGAATAATAGAATGGAATGAGGAGAAAAGGAATGCCATGCAATAGAATGGAATGGACAGTAATGGAAAGAAATTCAATTCAACGAATTGGAACGGAATGGAGAGGAATGGATTGGAGAGCCATAGAATGGAATGGAGTGGAATGGAATGAAGAGAAATGGAACGGAATCTAACAGAATGGAAATGAGAGGAATGGAATGGAGAGGAATGGAAAGAAGTGGATTGGAATTGAAGGAATAGAATGAAGAGAAATGGAATGGAGAGGAATGGAAATGAAAGGAATGGAATGGATTGAAATGGAGAGGATTGGAATGTTATGCAGAGGAATAAAATGCAATTGAGACGAATTGTTTCAAAAGAAATGGAATGGAGAGGATTGGAATGGAATGGAGAGGAATGTAAAGGAGAGAAATGGAATGGAGTGGAAGTGAAAGGAAAGGAATGGAGAGAAATGGAATGGAGGGGAATGCAGTGGAATGGAACGTATTGGAATGGAATGGAGTTGAATAGAAAGTAAGGTAATGTAATGTGGAGGTATGCAATGGAAAGAAATGGAATGGAGAGGAATAGAATGTAGAAAATTGGAATGGAATGGAGACAAATAGAATGGAGAAAAATTGAATTTAGAGGTATGGAAGAGATATGAAGAAAATGGAAAAAAATGGAGAGGAATGGAATTGAGTGCAATGGAATGAAATAGCATGAATGTAATGGAATGAAGAGGAATGACGTTGAGAGGACTCAAATAGAATGGAATGGAGAGGAATGGATTGGAATTTAATGGAATGAATTAGAGTGGAATGGAATGGAATGGAGAAAATGAAATGGAGTGGAGAGAAATGGAAAGAAATGGAATGGAATTTAGAGGAATGAAATGCAATTTAATGGACTGGAATGGAAAGGAATGCAGAGGAATGTAATAGAGAGGACTGGAAAGGAATGGAATGGAGAGGAATGGAATTGTTAGTAAAAGAATGGGGAGGCATGGAAAGGAGAGGAATGAATGAAGTAGAATGTGAAAGATAGGAGTGGAGAAGAGTAAAAGGGAATGGAATGCAATTCAATGCAATGGAAGAGGGAGGAATGGAATGGAATGGAATGGAATGGAATGGAATGGAATGGATTGGAATGGAATGGAGAGGAATGGAACTGAATGAGGAACAATGGAGTACATATGAATGGAATGGAGAGCAATGCAATGAATACGATTGGAATTGAATGGAGAGAAATGGATAATAGAGGAATGGAAAGTAGTTTAATGGAAGGAGTGGAATGGAATGGAGATCAATGGAATCAAGAGAAATGGAATGCAATAGAATGGAATGAAATGGAATCGTGATATATGGAATGGCATAAAATGGACAGGAATGGAATGCAGTGAAATGCAATGGAAGAGAATGGAATACAAGGGAGAGTTATGGAATGGAAAAGATTGGAAGAGAAAGGAATGGAATGGAAATGAAAGGAATATAAAAGAAAGGAATGGAAAAAATAGGACTGGAATGGAGTGGAAAGAATGGAGAGTAATGGAATGAAATAGGAAAGCGTGGAGTGGAGTGTAACTAAATGGAATGAAAAGGAAAGAAATTGTATGAACTGGAATAGAAAGGGGAGAATGGAATGGAGAAATTGAATGAAGACTAATGGAAAGTAATTGAATAGTATTTAATGGGAAAAGTGTAATGGGGAGAAATGTTATGAAAAAGAACGGAATGATATGGAATGGAATACAAAATATTGGAAAGTAATGAAGTAGGTTGGAATAGAATTAAATACAATGGAATGGAGAGGATTGGAAGGGAATGCAGAGGAATGAAATGGAATTGAGAGGAATGACTTGGAAAGGAATGGGATAGAGTGGAATGGAATGGAATTGAATGGAATGGGGAGGAATGGATTGGAGATGAATGGTGTGAAATGGAATGGATTGGAGAGGAATGGAATGGAATGGATGGAGAGGGATGGAATGGAATGGACTGGAATTTAAAGGAATGGAATCAAATCGAATGGATTGGAATAGAGAGGAATGGAATGGAATGGAATGGATAGGAATCAAATGCAGAGCAATGGAATGTAATGGAAAGGTATGGGATGGAGAGGAATGGAATTTAGAGGAAGGGCATGGATTGAGTGGAGAGGAAATAAATGGAGAGGAGTGCAATAAAATGGAAGGCAGTGCAATGGAATAGAATAGATAGGAAAGGAATGGAATGGAGAATTGAATGGAAGGGAGTGGAGAGGAAACTAATAGAGAGGAATAGAAAGCAACGGAGAGGATTGGAATGGAGAGGATTGGAATGGAGAGCAATGGTATGGATGGAATGGACATGAATAAAAAGGAGAGGAGTTGAATAGAATGGAATGCAATGCAAAAGAATGAAACAAAGAGGAGTGGAATGGAATGGAATGGAAAGGAATGGAGAGTAATGGAATGGAATAGAGTGAAATGTATTGTAATGTATTGGAATTTAAAGTAGTGAAAAGCAATGGAATGGTTTGGAAGTAATGAAATGTAAGGAAATCGAATGGAATGGAAAAGGGAGGAATAAAATGATGTGGAAGGGAATGGGGAGGAGAGGAATGAAATGAAATTGAGAGGAGAATAATGGAATTGAATGGAGAGGAATGGAACATAAAGAATATAATGGAACAGAATGAAATTGAATAGAGAAGCATGGAAATGAAAGGAGTAGAAAGGAATGGAATAGAATGGAGAGAAATCAAATGGTATCGAATGGAACAGAGTGGAATGGAATGCAGTTGAGTGGAATGGAAGAGAGAAGAATGAAATGGAAAGGACAGTAGAGAAGTTTAGCCATGGAGATGAATGAAAAGGAGTAGTATGGAGTGGAATGGAATGGATTGGAATAAAATGGAATGAAACGGAATGCAGAGGAATGGAATGGAATAGAATGATGAGGAATGGAATTAAATGGAGAGAATTGGAATGGAATGCAAGAGTGAAGGTAAATTTATTGGAAAGAAATGTAATGAATCTGAGAGGAATGGAAACTAGAGAAAGTAATGTAATAAAATGGAATGGATAGTTATGGTGAGCAAAGGAATGAAATGGCAAGGAATGGAGTGTAGTGAAACGGATAAGAATGGAATGGGGAGGAATGGAATAGAGAGGAATGGAAAGGAATCGAATGGAATACATTGGAATGGAGAGGAATGGAATGGATTGGAATGAACTGGAAAAGAATGAATGGAATGGAGAGAAATAAAATGGAATGGAGAGGAATGGAATGCAATTCAATTGAATGAATGGGAAAGGAATGGAGAGGAATAGAATGGAGAGGATAGAATAGAATGTACTGGAATGCAATGGAATGGAAAGAAGAAAAATGGAATGGAACGGAATAGAAAGTAATGGAGCATAATGGAATGGAGAGGAGTAGAATGAAGACAAAGGAATGGAATGGAAAAGAATCGAATAAAGAGGAATGGAACAGAGAGGAATTGAATGGAATGGAATGGAACGGAATGGAAAGGTAAGGAATGGAATGCCAAGGAATGAAATCGAATTGACAGTAATGGTATCAAAAGAAACGTAATGTAGAGGAATGTAATGGAATAGAATGAAATGTTAGTAGTTGATTTGTGAGGAATTTAATGAAATGAAGTATAGAAATGAATGTTATGGACAGGAGTGGAAAGGAATAGAATGGGGTGGAATGGATTGGAATTGAATGAAATGAAAGGAAGGAAAGGAATGGACTGCATAGGAATGGAATGGAATGTAGAAGAATGGAAGGGAAAGGAGGTTAAAGGCAAGAAATGGAATGGGAAGGAGGAAATTGAATAGTATACAATGCAAGGGAAGAGAATGGAATCAATTGGAGAGGAAAGGACTGGAATGTAATGGAGAGGAAAGTAATGGAGAGGAATAGAATGGAGAGAAATGGAAAGGAATAAAATAGAATGAAGAGGAAATAAATGGAGAGGAATGGAATGGAATGAAATGCAATGGAATGGAATAGAATGGACGGCATGGAAAGGAATGTAATGGACAGAAATGGAGTGGACTGGAATGGAATGAAATTGATTGGAATGGAATGGAAAGGAATGGTATGGAGAGGAGTGGAATGGAGTAGAACGGAATGGAGAGTTGTGTGATGGAAGGAATTGGAGTGGAGAGGAATAAAATGGAATGGAGTGGAAAGGAATTAAATGGAATAGAGTTAAAAAGAGAGGAATGGAATGGAAAAGAGAAAAATACACTGGAGAGAAATGGAAGGGTGTGGATAAGAAAGGAATGGAATGGCTGGGATGGAATGCTGAAGAATGGAATGGAATGGATGGAATGGAATGGATTAGAATGACAGGAATGGAATGAAGATAAATGTGTTGGAAAAAATAGAATGAAACTGAGAAGAATGGAAACTAGAGGAAAGTAATGGAATAGAAGGGAAGGGAGGGGATTGGATTGTAATGGAAAGGAATAGAATGGAATGGAGAGAAACTGAATGGAGAAAAATACAACGGATAAGAATGGAATGGAATGAAGAGAAAAGATATGGCATGAAGTAAAATGGAATGGACAGTAATGGAATGGAATTCAATTCAATGAATTGGAACGGAATACAGAAAAATGGATTGGAGAGTCATAGAATAGAATGGAGTAGAATGGAATGGAATAGAATGGAATGAAGAGAAATGGAATGGAATAGAATGGAATGGAGACAAATAGTATGGAAAGCAATGGAATGAAGTGAAATGGAATATAAACGAATAGGATGGAATGGAGGGGAATGAAACGGACAGGAATGGAATTGAATGGAATGGAATGCATTGGAATAAAGAGGAATGAAATAGAATGGAGAGGAATCGTTTCCAAAGAAATGGAATGGAAAGGAATTGAATGGCCGGGAATAGAGTGGAATGGAGAAGAATGTAATGGACAAAAATGGAATGGAGTGCAAGGGAGAGGAATGGAATGGAGAGTGATGGAATGTAATGGAGAGGAATGAAATGGAGAGAAATGGAGTAGAGTAGAATGGAAAGAAATGGAATCGAGAGGAATGGAATGGACTGGAATGGAATGAGAAGGTGTGTGATGGTTAGAATAGGAATGGAGAGAAATGGAATGGAGATGAATGGAATGGATGGGAGTAGAGAGGAGTGGAATGGATAGAATGGAATGGAGAAGAATGGAATGGAATGGTGAAAAATGTACTGGAGATAAATGGAATGGTGTGAAAAGGAAACAATGAAATGGTGAAGAATGGAATGCGGAGGAATCGAATGGAATGCAATGGAAAGGAAGGGAGAGGAATGGAATGGATTGAAGAGCACTGGAACTGAATGAAGATAAATGTAGTGTAAAAGAATAGAATGAAAATTAAAGGAAAGTAATAGAATGGAAGTTAATTGAAGGGATTAAAGAGGAATGGAATGGAGAGAAATGTAATGGAGAATAATGGAATGGAATGAAGAGAAAAGGAATGGCGTGGAATAGAATGGAATGGACAGTAATGGAATGGAATTCAATGCAATGAATTGGAGCAGAATGGAGAGGAATTGATTCGAGAGCCATAGAATGAATTCAAGTGGAATGGAATGGAATAAAGAGAAATGGAATGGAATGAAATATAATACAATTCAGAGCAGTGGAATGGAGAGGAAAGGAAAGAAGTGAAATGGAATGAAATAGAATGGAATGGTGAGAAATGGAAAGAAGTGAAATGGAAATGAATGGAATGGAATGATTTGGAATGCAGAGGATTACAATGGAATTGAGAGGAATGGCTCCAAAGAATGTGAATGGAGAGGAATGGAATGGAATGGAGAGGAATGTAATGGAGAGAAATGGAATGGAGTGGAAAGGAAAGGAAAGGAATGGAGAGGAATGCAGTGGAATGGAATGGAATGTAGGGGAATGGAATGGAATGGAATGGAGTGGAATATAATAGAATGGAATGTAGAAGAATGGAATGGAGAGGAATGGAATGTAGAAAAGTGGAATTGAATGGAGAAAAATGGACTGGGGAAAATTGTATTTAGAGGTATGGAAGGGATAGGAAGAAATTGGAAAGGAATGGAATTGAGTGCAATAGAATGAAATTGCATGAATGGGATGGAATGGAGAGGAATGTAATTGAGAGGACTCGAATAGAATGGGATGGAGAGGAATGGAATGGAATTTAATGGAATGGATTTTAGTGGAATGAAATGGAATGGAGAGGATGGAATATAGTGGAGACGAATGGAAAGAAATGGAATAGCATTTAGAGGAATGGAATGGAATGCAAAGGAATGGAAGAGAAGACTGGAAAGGAATGGAATAGAGAGGAATGGAATGGCTAGGCATGGAATGAAGAGGAGTGATTTGGATGCAATGCTGTGGAATGTAATGGAGAGGTGTAAAAGGGAATGGAATGCAATACAATAGAATGGAAGTGAGAGGAATGGAATGGAATGGAATGGAATGGAGAGGAATGGAATGAAGAGAAATGGAATGGAATGGAGAGGAATGGAATTGAATGAGGAAGAAGAGAATGCATATGAATGGAATGCAGAGAAATACAATGAATATGATTCGAATGAAGTGAAGAGAAATGGAAGGAAGAGGAATGGAAAGTAGTTTAATGGAAGGAGAGGAATGGTGTGGAGGTCAATGGAATCAAGAGCACTGGAATGCAATAGAATGGAATGGAATGGAATCGTGATATATGGAGTGGTATAAAACGGACAAGAATGGAATGCAGAGGAATGCAATGGAAGGGACTGGAGTGGAAGGGAGAGTTATGGAAAGGAGAGGAAAGGCAAGGAATGGAAGAGAATGGAATGAAATGGAAATGAAAGGAATGTAAGGGAAAGGAATGGAAAGAAGAGGACTGGAAAAGAAAGGCAAGAACGGAGAGCAATGGAAAGAAATAGAGAGACTTGGAATGGAGTGTAATTGAAAAGAATGAAAAGGAAAGAAATTGAATGGAAAGGAAGCGAATAGGGAGGATGAAATGGAGAGAAATGGAATGTAATGGAATAGAATGTAATTGAGAAGAATGGAATGGAGAGAAATGGTATGACAAAGAATGGAATGGAATGGAATGGAATGCAACAGAATGAACAGGAATGAAATAGGTTGGACTAGAACGAAATAGAATGGAATGGAGAGGATTGTAATGGAATGCAGAGGAATGAAATAGAATTGAGAAGAGTGGCTTGGAAAGAAATGGGATAGAGAGGAATGGATTGCAGAGGAATGGAGTGAAATGGAATGAATTGGAGAGAAATGGAATGGAATGGAATGGACTGGAATTTAATGGAATGGACTGGAATTTAATGGACTGGAATCGAGTCGAATGGAATGGAATAGAGAGTAATGGAATGGAATGGAGAGGAATCGAATGAAGAGGAATGGAAAGCAATGGAGAGGCATGGAATGGAGAGGATTGGAATGGAGAGGAATGGCATGGATCGAATGGAGATGAAATTAATGGAGAGGAGTGCAATATAATGGAAGGCAAAGCAATGGAATGGAATAGAGAGGAATGGAATGGAATGGAGAAGAATTGAATAGAATGGTGTGGAGACTAATTTAATGGAGAGGAATAGAAAGCAGTGGAGAGGATTGGGATGGAGAGGATTGGAATGGAGAGCAATGGTATGGATGGAATGGAGATGAATGAAAAAGAGAGGAGTGAAATAGAATGGAATGCAAAGCAATGGAATGAAATAGAGAGGAATGTAATGTAATGTAGTGGAATTCAAAGTAGTGAAAGGGAATGGAATCGTTTGAGAATAATGGAATGTAAGGGAATTGAGTGGAATGGAAAAGAGAGGAATGAAATGATGTGGAAGGGAATGGAGAGGAAAAGAATGAAATGATATTGTAAGGAGAAGAATGGAGTTGAATAGAAAGGAATGGAACAGAAAGAATAAATTGGAATGGAATGGAATCGAATGGAATGGAGAAGCTTGGAAATGAATGGAGTGGAAAGGAATGGAATAGAATGGAGAGAAATCGGATGCTATCGAATGGAGAGAATGGAATGGAATGGAGTTGAATGCAATGGAAAAGAGAGAGGAATAGATTGGAAAGGAATGTAGAGAAATTAAGGCATGGAGATGAATGAAATGGAAGAGAATGGAGTGGAATGCAATGGATTCAAATAAGATGGAATGCAATGGAGTGCATAGGAATGGAATGGAAATGACTAGAGAGGAATGGAGTGGAATAGAGAGAAATGACATGAAATGGAATGGAATGGAATGGAATGAAGATAAATGTATTGGAAAGAAATAGAAAGAATCTAGAGGAATGGAAACTAGAGGAAAGTAATGGAATGAAATGGCATGTATTATGATGGAGAGCGATGGAATAAAATGGTATGGAATAGAGAGCAATGAAATGGATAGAAATGGAATGGAGAAGAATGGAATGGAGAGGAATGAAATAGAGAGGAATGGAATGGAATCTAATGGATTGGAATGAACTGGAAAGGAATGGAATGGGATACAATTCAATTGAATGGATCAGAAAGGAACAGAGAGGAATGGAATGGAGAAGAATAGAATAGAGTGGAATGAAATGGAATGGAATGGAATGAAGAGAAACGGAATGGAATGAAATAGAAAGTAATAGAGAGTAATGGAATGGAGAGGAATAGAATGAAGACAAAGATATGGAATAGAAAAGAATCGAATAAAGATGGATGGAATGGAAAGGTATGGAATGGAATGGAATGAACGGAATGGGATGGAATGCAATGGATTGGAATGGACAGAATAGGAATGGAATTCAAAAGACTGAATTCGAATTGGGAGTAATGGTATCGAAAGAAATGGAATGGAGAGGAATGTAAGTAATAGAAAAGAATGAAATGTAGAGTAGTAGATTGGAGAGGAATGGAATTAAATGAAGAATGGAAGTGAAATTTATGGAAAGGAGTGGAGAGGAATGGAATGGAGTGAATGGACTGGAATGGAATGGAATGGAAGGAAAGAAAGGAATGGACTGCAAAGGAATGGACTATAATTGAGAAGCATGGAAGGGAGAGGACGTGAAAGGAAAGGAATGGAATGGGATGGAGACAAATCGAACAGTATATAATGCAAGGTAAGGGAATGGAATCAAATAGAGAGGAATAGACTGGAATGTAATGGAGAGGAGTGTAAAGGAGAGAAATGGGATGGAATAAACTGGAATAGAGAGGAAAGAAATGAACAGGCACGGAATGGAATGGAATGCAATGGAATGGAATGGAATATAATGGCATAGAACGGATTAGAATGGAATGGAATGAACAGGACTGGAGTAGACTGGAATGGAATGAAATGGATTGTAATGAAATGGAAAGGAATGGAATGGAAAGGAATGGAATGGAGTTGAACGGAATGGAGAGGTGTGTGATGGATAGAAGTGGAATGGAGTTAAATGGAATGGAGAGGAATACAATGGAATGGCATGTAAAGGAATGCAATGGAATAGAATGGAATGGAAAGGAATGGAATGGAGAAAAATGGAGGGGAGAGAAATGGAATGGTGTGGAAAGGAAAGGAATGGAATAGCAAGGAATGGAATGCTGAGGAATGAAATGGAATGGAATGGAATGGAATGGAAAGGAATGGAAGGAAATGGAGAGGATAGGAATGGAGAAAAATGGAACAGAGAAGAATGGAATGGGATGAATAGAAAAGGAATGGAATAGAGTGGAATGGACATTAATGGAATGGAATTCAATTAAATGAATTGGAACGAAATGGAGAGAAAAATATTGGAGAGCCATAGAATTGAATGGAACGGAATGAAATGAAATGAAATGGAATGGATAGCCGGGCTCAGTGGCTCTGCCTGTAATCCTGCACCTTTGGAAGGCTGAGGTCAATGGATTGCCTGAGTCTGCAGGTTCGAGACCCGCCTGGACAGCGAGATCTCATCTCTACAATAAATCAAAAAATCAGCCGGACTTGGTATTGCTTGCCTGTAATTACGGTTACTTGGAAGGCTGAAGTAGAAGGATCACCAGAACCCAGCAGGTCGAGGCTGCGGTGGCCGGGAGCAGCCACTGCACTCCAGTCTGGGCGACAGAGTGAGACTCCAACTCAAAAAAAAAAAAAGAAAGAAATGGAATGGATAGAATGTAATGGAGAGGAATGGAATTGAGAGCAATGGGATGAAGTGAAATGGAATAGAAATGGCATAGTATTGAATGGAAAGGAATGGAATGGAGAGGAATTGAAATGAATGGAGTGGATTGCATTGGAATGTGAGGTTTGGAATGGAATGCAGAGAAATGAAATGGAATGGAGAGGAATGGTTTTGGAAGAAATGGAATGGAGACGAATGGAATGGAGAGAATGGAATGGAATGAAGAGGAATATAATGGAGAGAAATGGAATGGAGTGGAAGGGAAAAGAATGAAATTGGGAAAAATGGAGTGTAGAGAAATGGAATGACGAGGAACAGAATGGAATGAAATGGAGAAAAATCTACTGGAGGGAAATGGAATGGTGTTGAAAGGAATGGAATGCTTAGGCATTGAATGAAATGCAATGGAATTCAATGGAGAGCAATAGAATGGACTGGAGAGCAATGGAATGGAAAGAAGATAAATGTATAGGACTGCAGTGGAATGGAATGGAATGAAACAGAATGAAATGGAATGGAATGGAATGGAGTGGAATAGAAAGGAAGGGAATGGAAGGGAGAGGAATGGAATGGAGAGGAATACAATGTAGAAAAGTGGAATTGAATGGAGAAAAATGGAATGGAGAAAAATTGAATTTAGAGGTATGGAACGGATATGAAGAAGTTGGAAAGGAATGGAGAGGAATGGAATTGAGTGCAATAGAATCAAATAGCATGGATGGAATGGAATTGAAAGAATTGAATTGAGAGGACTCAAATTCAATGAAATGGAGAGGAATGGAAAGGAATTTAATAGAGTGATTTGAGTGAAATGGAATGGAATGGAAAGGATGGATTGGAGTGGAGTGGAATGGAAAGAAATGGAATGGCATTTAGAGGAATGGAAGTGAATGGAAAGGAAAGGAATGCAGAGGAATGGAATAGAGAGGATTGGAAAAGAGTGGAATAGAGAGGAATGGAATGGAAAGGAAAGGAATGGCGAGGCATGGAATGGAGAGAAATGAATTGTCTGGAATGACGAGGAAAGAAATAGAGAGGAGTAAAAGGGAATGGAATGTTATGCAACGGAATGGAAGGGAGAGGAATGGAAAGGAGTGGAATGGAGAGTAATGGAATGGAATAGAGAGGAATGGAATGGAGAGGAATGGAACTGAATGAAGAAGAATGGATTGCATATGAATGGAATGGAGTGGAAATGCAATGAATAGGATTGTAATGGAATTGAGAGTAATGGAAGGCAAAAGAATGGAAGGTAGTTTAATGGAAGGAGTAGAATGATGTGAGATCAAAGGAATTAAGAGGAATGGAATGCAATAGAATAGAATGGAATAGAATTGTGATATATGGAATGGTAAAAAATGGACGGGAATGGAATGCAGAGGAATGCAATGGAAGGGAATGGAATGGAAGGGAGAGTGGTGGAATGGAGAGGAATGGAAATAAAGGAAAGGATTGGAAGAGACTGGATGGAATAGAAATGAAAGGAAAGTAAGGTAAGGGAATGGAAAGAAGAGGACTGGAATGGAATGAAGGGAGAGTAATGGAATGAAATAGAGAGGGATGGAATGGAGTGAAATTAAATGGAATGAAAAGGATAGAAATTGAATGCACTGGAATGGAATGGGGAGGATGGAATGGAGAGAAATATAATGAAGAGAAAAGGAATGTAATGGAGTAGAATTTAATGGAGAAGAAAGCAATGGAGAGGAATGTTATGATAAAGAATGGAATGAAATGGAATGCAACAGAATGGACAGGAATGAAATAGGTTGGACTGGAATGAAATAGAAAGAAATGGAGAAGATTGGAATGGAATGCAGAGGAATGAAATGGAATTGAGAGGAATGACTTGGAAAGGAATGGTATGGAGAGGAATGGAATGGAACTGAATGGAATGAAGAGGAATGGTGTGGAGAGGAATGGAGTGAAATGGTATGGATTGGAGAGGAATAAAATGGAATAGAATGGAGAGGAATTGAATGGAATGGACTAGAAATTAATGAATGGAATGGAATAGAAAAGAATGGAATGGAGAGGAATCGAATGAAAAGGAATGGAAAGCAATGGAGAGTTATGGAATGGAGAGAAATGGAATGGAGAGGAATGGCATGGATTGAACAGAGAGGATATAAATGGAGAGGAGTACAATACAATCGAATGCAATGAAATGGAATGGAATAGAGAGGAATGACATGGATTGAATAGACAGAATATAAATGGAGAGGATTACAATAAAATAGAATGCAATGCAGTGGAATGGGAATAGAATGGAATGGAAAAGAGAGGAATAAAATCATGTGAGAAGGTTTGGAGAGGAAAGGAATGAAATAAAATTGAAAGGACAAGAATGAAATTGAATGGAGATGAATGGAACAGAAAAGAATATGATGGAATGGAATGGAATCGAATGGAATAGAGAAGCATGGAAATGAATGGAGTTGAAAGAAATGGAGTAGAATGGAGAGAAATCGAAAGGTATCGAATGGAACAGAATGGAAAGGAACTGAGTTGAATGGAATGGAAGAGAGAGGAATGGATTGGAAAGGAATGAAGAGGAACTAAGGAATGGAGATGAATGAAATGAAATAGAATGGAGTGAAATGGAATGGATTGGAATAAAATGGAACGGAATGCAGAGGAATGGAATGGAATTGAATGGAGAAGAATGGAATGGAATAGAGAGATGTGGAATGGAATGGAATGGAAGGGAAGGGAATGAAGATAAATGTACTGAAAAGGAATAGAATGAATCTGAGAGGAATGGAAACTAAAGGAAAGTATTGGAATTGAATGGAATGGATAGTTGTAGAGAGCAATGGAATGGAATGGTGTGGAATGGAGAGAAATAAAATGGATAGGAATAGAATGAAGAGGAATGGAATGGAGAGGAATGGAATAGATAGGATTGAATGGAATTGAATGCAGTGGTATGGAATATATAGGAATGCAATGAATCGGAATGGTCTGGAAATGCATGGAATGGAATGAAGAGAAATGAAATGGAATGGAATAGAATGGAATGGAGAGGAATGGAATGCAAATCAATTGAATGGATTGGAATGGAATGGAGAGGAATGGATTGGAGAGGAATAGAATAGAATGGAGTGGAATGGAATGCCATGGCATACCATGGAATGAAGAGAAATGGAATGGAATGGAATAGAACGTAATGGACAGTAATGGAATGGAGAGGAATAGAATGAAGACAAAAGGAATAGAATGAAAAGAATCGAAAAAAGAGGGATGGAATGGAGAGGAATGTAATGGAATGGAAAGGAATGGAATGGAATGGAATGAATTGGAATGGAGAGGATAGGAATGGAATGCAAACGAATGAAATGGAATTGAGAGTAATGGTATCAAAAGAAGTGGAATGGAGAGGAATGGAATGGAATGGAAGAGAATGAAATGGAGAGTAGTTGATTGGAGCGGAATGGAATGAAGTGAAAAATGGAAATGAAATTTAAGAAAAAATGTTGAGAGGAATGGAATGGATTGGAATGGATTGGAATGGAATAGAGTGAAATGGAGGAAAGGAGTGAACTGAAAAGGAATGGAATGGAAAGGAGAAGAATGGAAGGGAAAGAAGGTGAAAGGAAAGGAAAGAAATGGAATGGATAGAAATCATACGGTATACAATGGAAGGGAAGAATACGGAATCAAATAGAGAGAAATGGACTGGAATGTAATGGAGAGCAATGAAATGGAGAGAAACGGAATGGAATAAAATGGAAGAGAGGAAAGAAATGATAGGAATGGAATGAAATGGAAAGGAATAGAATGGAATGGAATGGAATGGAATGTACATGAATGAAGTGGACTAGAATGGAATGAAATGGAAAGGAATGGAATGGAGTGTAATGTAATGGAGAGGTGTGTGATGGGTAGAATTGGAATGGAGAGGAATGGAATGCAGAGGAATAGAATGGAATGGAGTGGAAAGGAAAGGAATGGAATAGAATGGAATGCAGAGGAATAGAATGGAATGGAGAAAAATGTAGTGGAGATAAATGGAATGGTGTGGAAAGGAAAGGAATGGAATGGCGAATAAAGGAATGCTGAGAATAGAACGGAATGGAATGGAATAGAATGAAATGGAATGGAAAGGAATGGAATGGATTGGAGAGCACTGGAATGGAATGAAGATAAATGCAATGAAAAAAATACAATGGAACTAAAAGGAATGGAAACTAGAGGAAAGTAATGGAATGGAAGTGAATGGTAGGGATTAGACTGTAATGGAAAGGAATGAAATGGAGTGGAATGGAGAGGAATGGAATAGAGAAAAATGGAATGGAGAAGAATGGAATGAAATGAAGAGAAAAGGAATGGAATGGAATGGACAGCAAAGGAGTGATATTCACTTCAATGAATTGGAACAGAACAGAAAGGAATGGATTAGAGAGTCATGGAATGTAATGGAGATGAAAGGAATAGAGATCAATGGAATGAAGTGAAATGGAATGCAATGGAATACAATGGAATGGAGAGGAATGGAATGGAAATGAATGGTTTGGAATGGAGACGATTGGAATGGAATGAACAGGAATGAAATGGAATGAAGAGGAATGGTTTTGAAAGAAATGGAATGAAGAGGAATGTAATGGAAATTAATGGAATGCAATGAGACAAATGGGTTGAAGTGGAAGGGAAAGAAATGGAATGGAGAGAAATGGAATGGAGCTGTGAGGAATGGAATGGAAAGGAGAGGAAAGTAATGGAGAGAAACTGAATGGAGTGGAATAGAAAGGAAAGGAATGGAGAGGAATGGAATGGAGTGGAACGGAATGGAGAGGTATGTGAGGGAAAGAATTGGAAAGGAGAGGAATGGAATGGAGAGGAATAGAATGGAATGGAGTGGAAAGGAAGGGCATGGAATAGAATGGAAAGTATGGAATGGAGAAGAATGGAAATGAATTGAATAGAATGGATTGGACTGCAGAGGATTTGAATGGAATTCAGAGGAATGAAAAAATGTATAGAAAGGAATGGTTTTGAAAGAAATGGAATGGTGAGGAATGGAATGGAGTGGAATAGAAAGGTATGGAATGGAGAGAAATGAAATAGACTGGAACGGAATGGGGAGGTGTATGATGGATAGAATTGAATGGAGAGGAATGGAATGGAAAGGAATAGAATGGTTTGGAGTGGAAAGGAATGGATTGGAATAGAATGGAATGAAGAGGCAGGGAAAGGAATGGAATGGAGAAAAAAGTACATGAGAGAAATGGAATGGTGTGAATAGGAAAGGAATGAAATGGTGAGGAATGGAATGCTGAGTAAAAGAATGAAATTCAGTGGAATAGAATGAAGAAGAATGGAATGGATTGGAGAACACCGGAATGGAATGAAGATAAATTATTTGGAAAAGAATAGAATGTTATGTGAGGAATGGAATCTAGAGGAAAGTAATGGAATAGAAAGGAATGGAAGGGATTGGATTGTAATGGAAAGGAATGGAACGGAATAGATTGGAGATGAATGGGATGTAGAGAAATGGAACGGAGAATAATGGAATAGAATGAAGAGAAAATGAATTGCACAAAATAGAATGGAATGGACATTAATGGAGTGGAATTCAATTCAATGATTTGGAACGGAATGGAGAGGAATGGATTGGAGAGCCCTAGAATGGAATGGAGTGGAATGGAATGAAGGGAAATGGAATGGAATGGAATAGAATGTAATTGAGAGGAACGGACCGGAGAGGAATGGAAAGAAGTGAAATGGAATGGAATGAAATAGCCTAGAATGGAGAGAAAGAGATTGGAGAGGAATGGAAATGAACGGAATGGAATGGATTGGAATGGAGAGGATTGTAATGGAATGCAGAGGAATGAAATAGAATTGAGAGGATTGGTTTTGAAAGAAATGGAATGGAGAGTAATGGAATGGAATGTAAAGGAATGGAATGGAGTGGAAGGGAAAGGAAAGGAAAGGAGAGAAATGGAATGGAGAGGAATGAAGTGGAATGGAATGGAATGTAGAGGAATGGAATGGAATGGAGTGTAATAGAAGGGAATTGCATGGAATGTAGTGGAATGGAATGGAGAGGAATGGAATGGAGAAAAGTGGAATGAAATGGAGACAAATTGAATGGAGAAAAATTTAATTTAGAGGTATGGAAGGGATAGGAAGACAATGGAAAGTAATTGAGAGGAAGGGAATTGAATGCAATTGAATGAAATAGCATGAATGGAATGGAATGAGAGGAATGAAATTGAGAGGACTCAAATAAAATGGAATGGAGTTGAATGGAATGGAAGAGAGAGTAAGGGAATGGAAAGGGATGTAGACGAATTAAGGCATGGAGATGAATCAAATGGAATAGAATGGAGTGGAATGGATTGGAATAGGAAGGAATGGAATGGATTGTAGAGGAATGGAATGAAGAGGAATGGAATGAAGAGGAATGGAATGGAGAGGAATAGAATGTAAAAAAGTTACTTGAATGGAGAGAAATGAAATGGAGAAAAATTGAATTTAGAGTAATGGAAGGGATAGGAAGCAAATTGAAAGGAATGGAGAGGAATGTAATCGAGTGCAATAGAATGAAATAGCATGAACGGAATAGATTGGAGAGGAATGGAATTGAGAGGACTCGAATAGAAAAAAATGGAGAGTTAAAGAATGTAATTTAATGGAATGGAGAGAAATGGATTGGAGAGGAATGGAGTGAAATGGAATGTCATGTATTGTTTTGAAGTGGAATGGAATGGTATGAAATGGAGAGGCATGGATTTGAATTTAATGGAATGGAATCGAGTCGAATAGAACGGAATGAAGAGGAATGGAATGGAATGGAATAGAGATGAAAGGAGAGGAATGAAAAGCAATGGAGTGGCATGGAATGGAGAGGAATGGAATGGTGAGAAATGGCATGGATGGAATGGAGAGGAACCAAATGGAGAGGAGTGCAATAAAATGAAATGCAATGCAACAGAATGTAATAGAGAGGAATAGAATGGAATGGAGAAGAATGGAATGGAATGGAGTCGAGAGGAATCTAATGGAGAGAAATAAAAAGCAATGGAGAAGATTGGAATGGAGAGGAATGGAATGGAGGGCAATTGAATGCATGGAATGAAATGGAGAGACGTGGAATAGAATTGAATGCAATGCAATGGAATGCAATAGAGTGGAATGAAATGGAATGGAATGGAAGTGAATGGAGTGTAATGGAAAAGACAGAAGTGGAATAGAATGCAATGGAATTGAAACTAATGAAAGGGAATGTAATGGATTTGAAATAATGAATGTAAGGGAGTCGAATGAAATGGAAAAGAGAAGAATGAAATAATGTGGAAAGGAATGGAGAGGAAAGGAATTAAATGAAATTGAAAGAAGAATGGAATTGAATGGAGAGGAATGGAACGGAAAGGAATGGAATGGAATTGAATGGAGAAGTATGGAAAGGAATGGAGTGGAAAAGAATGGAATACAATGGAAAGAATCCGAATGGTATCGAATGGAACAGAATGGAATGGAATGCAGTAGAATGGAATGGAAGAGAGAGAAATGGAATGGAATGGAATGCAGAGGAATTAAGGGAATGGAGATGAAAAAAATGGAATAGAAAGGAGTGGAATGGAATGGATTTGAATAAAATGGAATGAAACGGAATGTAGAGGAATGGATAGAAAGAGAGGGAAATTCAATGGAATGGAGTGAAATCAAATGGAGAGGTTTGGAATGGATAGAATTGGAATGTAGACTAATGGATTGGAATGGATTGGAGTGGAAAGGAACGGAGAGAAATGGAATGGAATGAAAGGGAAAGGAATGAAACGGAGAGGAACGGAATACAGAGGAATGGAATAGAATTGAATGGAGAGGAATGGAATGGAATGGAATAAAGATAAATGTATTGGAAAGGAATAGAATGAATCTGAGAGGAATGGAAACTAAAGGAAATTAATAAAATGGAAGGGAATGGAATGGAATGGATAATAATAGAGAGGAATGGAATGGAATGGTATGGAATGGAGAGGAATGGAATGGAGAGGAATGGGAGGGAGAAGAATGGAATGGAGAGAAATGGAAGAGAGGGGAATGGAATGGAATCGAATGAAGTAGTTATAAACGGAAAGGGATGAAATGGATTGGAATGGAATGGAAAGGATTGGAGTGGGTTTAAAAGAAATGAAACGGAATGAAATATATTGGAATGGAGAGGAATGGAATGCAATTCAATTGAATGGATTGGAACGGAATGAAGAGGAATGGAATGGAGAGGAATGGAATAGAATGGAGTGGAGTTGAGTGGAATGGAATGGAATGAAGAGAAAAGGAATGGAATGAAGAAAAATGGAAAGGAATGGAATAGGATTTAATGGAGAGTAATGGAATGGAGAACAATGGAATGAAGACAAATGGAATAGAATGGAAAAGAACTGAATGGAGAGGGATGGATGGAGTGGGAAGGAATGGAATGGAATGGAATTAAATGGAATTGATTGGAATGGAAAGGATTTGAATGGAATGCAATGGTATAAAATGGAATTGAGAGTGTTGGAATCAAAAGAAATGGAATGGAGAGGAATGGGATGTAACGGAATTGGATGGAATAGAGAGATATTGATAGAAGAAGAATGGAATTGAATGAAGAATGGAAATGAATGTTATGGAAAGAAGTGGAAAGGAATGGAATGGAGTGCAATGGATTGTAATGAAATGGAAATAAAGGAAGGAAAGAATGGATTGTAAACGAATGGAATGGAATGGAGAAAACTGGAATGGAATAGAGGTGAAATGAATGGAATGGAATGGAATGAAGAGAAATCGAACGGTATAGATTGCAAGGGAATGGAATGAAATTGAACAAAGAGGAATGGGCTTTATTGAAATGGAGAGGAATGGAATGGAGAGCAATGCAATGAAGAGAAATGGAATGGAATGGAGAGGAAAGAAATGGAGAGGACTGAAATGATGAGGAATGGAATGGAATGGTATGGAGAGCACTGTAATGGAATGAAGCTAAATGTATTGGAAAGGAATATAATTAAAATGAGAGGAATGGAAACTAGAGGAAAACAATGGAATGGAAGGGAATGGATTGTAATGGAAAGGAGTGGAATGGAATGGAAACTAATGGAGAGGAATGAAAAGGAGAGAAATGGAATGAGAAGAATGGAATGGAATGAAGAGAAAAGGAATGCAATGAAATATAATGCAATGAAGGGAAATGGAATGTAATGGAATAGAATGTAATGATGAGGAATGGAATGGCGAGGAATGGCATAAAGAGAAATAGAATAAAATGGAATAGAATGGAATGGAGAGGAATGGAATTGAATGGAATGGAATGGAATTCAATGGAAAAGAACGGAATTAAATGGAATGGAATGGATTAGAATGGAGAGGATAGGAATGCAATGAAGAGGAAAGAAATGGAATTGAGATGAATTTCTTCGCAAGAAATGATATGGCGAGGAATGGAATGGAGAGATGGAATGGAATAAAATTAAATGAATAAAGAAGAATGATTGGAGATGAATTGATTGGAATGAAGTATGTTACTTAATGGAATTGAATGGAGTGGAGAGGAATGGAATGGAGTGGAATGGATTGGAATGGAATGGAATGAAATAGAAGAAAATAAATATACTTCAAAGCAATAAAATGGAATGGGGAAGAAGGGAATGGAATGGAGGCAAAAGGAATGGAATTGAATGAAATGTAATGGAGAGAAATCGAATGGTATAGAGTGCAAGGGAATGGAATGGAATGGAAAGGAATCGACTGGAATGGAATGGAGAGGAAGGGAATGAAGAAAAAAGGAAGGCAGTGTAATAGAATAGACTAGAGCAGAGTGAAATGGAGAGGAATGGAATGGAATTGAATGACACGGAATGGAATGGAACAGATTGGATTGGAATGGAATGAAATTAAATGCAGTGGAATGAAATGGAATGGAATGGAATGAAGTGGAGTGGAGTGGAATGGAATGGAATGGAGAGGAATAGAATGAAGGGGAATGCAATGGAGAGAGGAATGGAGAGGTGGGGACTGGATAGGATTGGAATGGAGAGAAATGGAAAGGAGAGGAAAGTAATACATTGGAATGGAATGGGATAGAGAGGGATGGAATAGAGAGAAACGGAATGGAATCAAATGGAATGGTATGGAATGGAGAGGAAAGTAATTGAATGGAATGGAATGGAGAGAAATGGAATGGAATGGAGTAGAATGGAATAGAGAGGAATTGAATGGAGAAAACTGGAATGGAATGAAGAGAAATGGAATGGAGAGGAATGGAATGAATAGGAGGAAAAGAAAAGGAATGGAGAGGAATAGAAAGGTATGGAATTAAATGGAATGGCATGGAGAGGAGTGGAATGGAATGTGTTGGAATGGAATGGAGTGTAATGGAATGGAGAGGATTGGAATTGAGTACAATAAAATGCAATCGAATGAATGGATTGAAATGCAGAACAATGGAACGAAGATGACTCGATTGGATTGGAATGGAGAGGAATGGAATGGACTTTAATGGAATGGAATTCAGTGGAACGGAAAAGAATGAAGAGAATGTAATGGAGTGGAGAGGAAAGAAATGTAATTGAATTGAATGGAATGGAATGTAGAGGAATGAAATGGAATGGGATGGATTGGAATAGAAAGGAATGGAGAGGAATGGAGTAGAGCAGAATAAGGAATGGAATGGAGAGAAATTGTATGGAGAGGAATGGAATGGAGTGGAATGGATTGGATGGAATGACGTGGAAAGAAATGGCGAGGAGTTGAATGGAATGGAATGCAATGTGATGTAATGGAAAGGAGAGCAATGGAATGGAATGGAGAGTAATGGAATGGAATAGAGAAAAATGGAAGGGGGTGGAATGAAGAGGAATGGAATGGAATGCAATTCAATGGAGAGGAATGCAATGGAATGGAATGGAGAAGAATGGAATGGTTAGAAATGGAATGCACAGTAATGGAAAATATTGGATTGGAAAGGAGTGGAATGGAATGGAGGGCAATGGAATCAAAGGAATTGAATGCAACGGAATGGAATGGCATGGAATGGAATTGAAATGAATGGAATGTAGGGGAAAGTAATGAAAATAAGAGAAATGGAATGAAATGTAATGGACTGGAGAGTAATGGATTGGAGGGAATGGGAATGGATGGAATGAAATAGAGAGGAATGAAATGATCTGAAGGGAATGGGGGAGAATGGAATGGAATGGAAAGGTGAGGAATGGAATGTAATGCAAAGGAATGGAACAGTATAGAATGGAATGGAATGAGGAAGAATTGAATGAAATGAATTGGAATGGAGTCGATTGGAATGGAGAGAAATCCAATGTATTGGAAAGAAATGGAATGAAATGGAATGGAGAGAAATGGAATGGAATGCAGTGAAATGCAATGGAGTGGAATGGAATGTAATCGAATGGAATGGAGAGGAATGGAATGGAATGCACAGCAATGGAATGGATTGGAGATTAATGGAATGGAGAGGCATGGAATGGGTAGGAATGGAATGAATACAAATGGAATGGAATGGAATGGGAAGGAATGGAGAGGAATCGAATGGAGAGAAATGGAATGGAGTGGAATGGAACGGAATTTAGAGGAATGGAATGAAATGGAGAGGAATGGAATGGAATGGAGTGAAATGGAATGGAGTGGAATGGACTGGAATGGAATTGAAAGGAATGGAGAAGAATGGAATGGAATAGAGAGGATCGAAATGGAATGGAATGGAATGAAGAGGAATGGAACGGAATGAAATGGTATAAATGGACAGTAATTGAATGGAAAGGAATGGAGAGGAATGGAATCTTTCAGAGAGAAATGGATTGAAGAGGAATGGAATGGAGAGGAAGGAAATGGAGAGGTTGAGAATCTGTGTAGGATTCTAATGTTTTTTGAGACAGGGTCTGTCTCTGTTGCCCAGACTGGGTCCCAGGGACACAAGCGTCATTCTCTGCCAGCCTCGAGATTACAGGCTTCAGTGATCCTTCAGACTCAGCCTCTGGAGTGGCCAGGACAACCGGTACCTCGACCCCAGATGTCATGTTTGGATTGGTGCGGAGACGGCATCTCCCTGCGTGGTCCAGGCTGGCGTTGGGCTCCTGGGCTCCAGCTATCCTCTCCCATCGGCCTCCCAGAACGCTGGAATTCCAGGTGTGGGGCGCTGTGCCAGAACTTCGGGTTCATTTTTGATGAAGGATCAAGACTAGGCTCAGGGACTCAGCCTCATCATCCCAGCACTTTGGCAGACCAAGGCCAGTGGCTGACCTTAGACCAAGGGCCGAGACCCATCCTGTCAACTCATCGATACCTCATCTCTAACATCCGTCCAAAAGGAGCCAGGCATGGTGGCATGCGCCTGTCATTCCTGCTCCTCGAATCCTGGTGAAAGGGTCACCAGCACGTGCCGTACCAAGGATGAGATGTTCGGGAGTGAGCCACTGTCCTCCAGCCTGGATGATGGAGTTAGACTACAACTCTAATAAAAAGGACAAAGGAAAGAAAAAAAGAAGAGCATTCATTTTGTATGGAGTTGTGATCATCGTGAACAGACAGAGATCATTTGGGAAGGAGGCCCCAGGCTTGGGACTAGAGTTTCTGAAAGACGTTGGATTGGCAGACTATCAGGATGTGGCTTTGGCAGGCTGAGGTGGGTGACCGCTGGAGCCTGAGTGTTTGGGACCAGCCAGGGTCAGGTATTGAGACCTCGTCAGTGGCAGAATGCAAACATTGGAGCCGCGTGTGGTGGCGCCTCAGTCCCGGCTACACAAGATGCGGTGGTCTCTGTCCTGGGTCATTCCTTTGCACCACCCCAACTGACAGAATGTGTGAGTGGAGGCCGGGCACCATGGCTCACGGCTGTCAGACATGTTCCCTGGGAGGCCAAGGCATGAGGATGACTGAGCCCAGGGGTCAGAGACCTGCCTGGTGATGTGGCCAAACCTCGTCTCAGTGAGAGATCTCCAAAATCGAGTCAGGCGTGGTGGCTCCCAGAGTCCTGGCTGCCTGGTGACTGAGGTGGGAAGACCGCCTGAGCCCAGCAGGTAGAGGCCCTGGGAGTCATAATTGAGCTGCCATGCCCCAGAAGGGCTGACAGAGACTCTGGCGACAAAAAGACACCAACCACGTGCATCACGATGGATGTCCACAGCTTCCCATGTAAAGGTTTGCATGGTAGGGAGAGAATGGAGTGATAAGGAGAGGAAGGGGCCCACAAAACCCGATGGTGGCAGACCAGGGGACTGGAAACTGGGCTGGTCATGGCATTGCCATTCCGCCTGACAACCGCCCTAGCTCAGGGTCATCTGTTCCATGAGCTCACACACATCTTTGCCATGGGGCACAAGTTTGGAAGGTGGAGGCAGACCTCCTGGGGTGCATAGCTGAAGGCATGGGATGGACGTGCCTGGTGGCCACCTTTGAAACCTCCCGCAAATGACAGGCCAGAAAGGGCCTTTTCTTCTCCCATCCCTGAAATTGAGTCCTCCCAATGGGTGGCAGGCTTGATGTTGGTGGTGGTGGTGGTGGTAATTATTTTTATTTGTAGTCAGAATCCTGGTCTGTCACCCAGACCAGAGAGCAGGAGCATGGTCACACCCAGCACAGACTCCACCTGGCAGACTCAGGCATTTCTCCTGCCTCGGCTCTCCAATTGCTGGAACCACAGGGCTACACAACCATGCCCGGCTAATCTTTGGATTTATAGTCAAGGTCTTGTCCCGTGTCCCAGGTGTCAAACCTGCAGGCTCTGGCCATCCATTAACCTCTGCCTCCAAAGGCCAGAATGCCAGGCTTAGCCTCTGAGAGTGGCCTGTGGTTGTGGTGGTGGTAGTGATAGGTATTATTATTCTGAGTCAGAATCACACCCTGTTGCCCAGGCCAGATCGCAGGGGCCCATTATCGGCCACCCCGGCATCCACAACCTGTGCTTTGGTGATCCTCCCACTGCAACCTCCTGAGTGGCTGGAAAGATAGGTGTGCGCCACCATGCTTGGCTCCTTTTTTTGGCTTATTGTAGAGATTACTCTCGCAAAAGTGCCTGGGCTGATCTTGAAACTGGGGTTTCAGGCCATCCTCTTACCTCGGCCTCAAAGTGGGCTGGGATGACATGCGTGTACCACCATGCCTGGCCTGCACAACTTTCTTGGGCCCCACCACAAAGCCCGCTCCTTTCCGACGACCCATGAATCCAGAGAGGGCGGTCAGAGTGGCCTACCCAGCACTCTCCATTGGGTGGGCCTGAGGCAAGGGCATGTCTCCAGCAAGGCAACTACCACTTCACCACCTTGTTCCCCAGGGAGGACCCGCTTGATCCTTCCAGGGGCCACCTTGGGGAAAGGGAGGGCATGACTCTTAAACTTTTGGTGGGGCAGGCACTGCTGGGAGACACATGCCTGTCTCCTTGGCACTCCAGGAGGCAGAGTTGGGAAGATGGCTGGAGCCAGGGAGTATGAGAACAGGCTGGACACCAGAGCAAGCCCCCACATCAATCCCAACCAAAAACCAGAAAACCTTGGTTGAGGGCAGGCCTCGGAGGGAGAATTGCCTCCGACTCTGAGTTCTAGACCAGGCAGGAAGACCCGGATGTCGACCAAATGGAAAGCCTGTTATTCCAGCAGATTGGCAGGCCCAGTGTGAGAAGATGGCACGAGTTGGGAGGTTTGAGAGCACCCTGGGCAACCTAGTGAGGAAAGAGAAGAAGAAAAAAAGGAAGGAAGGAAGGAAGAAAGAAAGAAAGAAAGAAAGAAAGAAAGAAAGAAAGAAAGAAAGAAAGAAAGAAAGAAAGGAAAGAAAGGAAAGAAAGAAAGAAAGAAAGAAAAAGAAAAAGAAAGAAAGAAAGAAAGAAAGAAAGAAAGAAAGAAAGAAAGAAAGAAAGAAAGAAAGAAAGAAAGAAAGAAAGAAAGAAAAATTCCCCTGCAAACCTTCTGCCCTCAGTCCTTCTCCCTCAGTCTCACCCAATGTGAGTGTCTGCCAAGCTCGGCACCTAACAGTCACAAACCACTCCCAAATGGGTGCCTGCATTTTGGTGTGGGATATCCTGAGGATCCCTGGCAGGGTTCCTGCCGGCTCTCCTTCCACAGTGAGAAATGTGTCCCAGGCAGGCCAACATTCTGAATCGGTAACATGAACCTCCACCAAGAATAACCAGGGACATATCCCTCACCCAGGGACGTTTCTTCCCTTGAATCCAATTTCTCCTGACTATGAAGCCAGTCGGGCTGTGAACACACCATGCACAGTTGAGATTGATTTTGGAGACAGGGTCTGGCCCTGTGGCCCAACCTGGGGCCTAGGGACATGACCGACATTCACCACCAGCCTCAAAATCGTGGGCTCCGGTGATCCTCCTGCCCCAGCCTTTGATGTGATTGGGAACACGGGCACCACGACCCAAGACACCTGTTTAGATGGGTGCGGAGATGGGGTCCCTGCATGTCCCAGGTTGGCCTTGAGCTCTTGGGGTTCAGCCATCCTCCCGCATTGGATTCCCAGAGCGCTGGGATTCCAAAAATAGTCCACCGCACCTAGCCTTCTGGTTCGTATTTATGAAGGATTGAGACCGTGTCTGGGGGCTCAGCCTCATCATCCCAGCACTTTGGAGAACCAAGGCCAGAGGTCTGCCTGAGCCCTTGGGCCAAGATCCAACTGGGCACTTCGGCAAGACCTCGTCTCTACCCTCCATCCCAAATGAGCCTAGAGTGGTGGTGAGTGACTGTCGTTTTGGTTCCTTCAAAGTCCGGGGAAAGCCTCACCAGGAACGAGCCCCTGCCCTACAAACTGGGCAACAGAGTGAGAATTCAACTCAAAGATAAAAAGGAAAAAAGGAAAAAAAGAACATTCATTTGTGTATGGAGTTGGGATCATCGTGAACAGACAGATAACATTTGGGAAGGAGGCCTCAGGCTTGGGCTTAGAATTTCCAAAAGATGGTGGATTGGCAGACAATCGGGCTGTGACTTTTGGAGGGCGAGGTTGGGTACCACTGGAGCCCAGTGGTTCCAGCCCAGCCTGGGCCATGTAGTGAGACTTCATTGATCCCCAGAACAAAAACACTGGAGTCATACATGGTGGCACCCTGGTCCTGGCTACATGGGATGCGGTGGCCCTTGTCCCAGGGAATTCCTTAGTGTCACCACCACCATAGAACATGCAAGTCCAGGCCTGGCACCATGGCATGCTCACGGCCACTGCAGACTCCACCTGCCGGGCTCAGGAGATCCTCCTGCCTCTGCCCTCTGAGAGCCTGGGACCAGAGGCCTTCACCACCATACATGGCTAATCTTTGTATTTATTTTTGATGGTCGAGACAAAGTTTCGCCCCATGTCCCGGGCTCTTGTGGAACCTGCAGTCTCAAGCCATCCACTCCCCTGGGGCTTTGAAGGTCAAGGATGCCATGCTGAGCCCGTGAGCCCGGCCTGGGGTTGTGGTGGTGCTGGTGGTTATTATTATTCTGAGTCAGAGTCCCACTCTGTCACCCCTGCTGGAGCTCAGGTGCCCGCTTTTGGTCACCTCGGCCTACACCGGCTGAGCTCAAGGGATCCTCCCTCCGAGGCCTCCCAATTGGCCAGAACGACAGGCTTGTGCCACCAAGCTTGGCTCATTTTTTTGGCTTCTTGTAGAGAAGAGGTCTCACAAAGGTGTACGGGTTCATCTCAACCCAGGGGCTCAGGCCATCTTCTCACCTCAGACTCCCAGAGTGAAGGGATGACAGGCATGAGTCCCTGTGCCTGGCCTCCATACCCCTCTTGGAACCCCATCGAGAGGCCCACTCCCTTTCAATGACTTGGGAACCTGGAGTGGGTGGCTTTAGTTGCCCGCTGAGGCCTCACCAGTGGGAGTGCCTGGTGTAGGGGCATGTCTCCACCTGGGCGCTCACCCTTCCACCCACCTTTATCCCCAGGGTGGACCTGCTTGCTCCTCCCAGGGGCCACCTAGGGATAATTTGATGGTATGACTCTCAAACCTTCGGAAGGCAGAGATGGCTGGGGGACTCATGCCTGTCTCCTTGGCACTCGGGGAGTCTGAGACAGGAAGATGCTGGAGCTTGGGAGCTGGATATCAGGCTGGACAACATAGCAAGCACCAACATTGACCCAAGTAAAGGATCACATCTGGCCCAGAGTTCAAGATCATGCAGGAAGACCAGAATGTCAATGAAATGAAAAGCCTGTGATCACAGCAGTTTGGGAGGCTCAGGTTGAGAGCATGGTCCAAGTTGGGTGGTTTGATAGCTCCTGGGAAACCTAGTGAGGAAAGAAAAGAAAAGAAAGAAAGAGAGAGAGAGAGAGAGAGAGAGAGAGAGAGAGAGAGAGAGAAAGAAAGAAAGAAAGAAAGAAAGAAAGAAAGAAAGAAAGAAAGAAAGAAAGAAATCTATTCTCTTGCAAACCTTCTGCCCTCAGTCCTTCCCCCCCGCCCCTCCCACATGTGAGGGTCACACAAGCTCAACACCTTCCACCCTCGAGCCCCCCAATGGATGTTCACACATTGGTGCTGCAGTTCCCGAAGATCCCTGGCCCGGTTCCTGCTGGCTCTTCTCTCCGAGGTGAGAAAAGTGGCCCAGTCTTGGGAATAGAGTTCCCGAAAGATGGTGGATCAATAGATAATCGGGCTGAGGTTTGGGAAGCCGAGATGGGGGACTGCTGGAGCCCAGGATTTTTGGGAACAGCGTGGGCCACGTAGCAAGACCTCATTACTCCCCAGAACGAAACATTGGAGATGCGCATTGTGGCACATCTGGTCTTGACTACACGGGATGTGGTGGCCTCTGTCCCGGGGTGTTCTTTTGCACCACCCTGGCCTGCAAAATCTGCAAGTCCAGGCGAGGCACCGTGGTTCATGGCTGACAGCCCACTGCCCAGGGGGTTGGAGGTAGGAGGCTGTCTGAGTCCAGGGGTCAGGGAGTAGCCTGGGTGATGTGGCTCGACCTCATCTCAGTGATAGGTACTCAAAATCGAGTCAGGGGTTGTGACCCACAGAGACCTGGATGCTTGGGGGCCGAGGCAGTAGGACCACCTGGGCCTGGCAGGTCGAGACCCCAGTAGTCGTGTCTGTGCCATTGTGATCCAGCATGGCTGATGGAGACACTAGCGACAAAAAGTCAGCTCACACGTGCGATAAGACGTGCATCCTTGGCACCCCAGGTAAATATCCGCGTGAGCGGCAGACAATGGAGTGATTGGGATAGGAAGGGGCCCACACCCACCCGAAGGTGGCAGACTGGGCTATCAGAACCTGGGTTGGCTGTGGTGTTGCTGTACCTCCTTTATCGCTCTATGCACGATGGTCACCATAGCTCAGAGCCATCTGATCTGTGAGCTCACACAGGTCTTTGCCATGGGGCACGAGTGTGGAGGGTGGATACATGCCTTCTGGGGTGCATGACCAAAGGCACGGGATGGACAGGCCTGGTGGCCACCTTTGAAACCTCCCATGGATGACAGGCTGGAAAGTGCCTTTTCCTCTTCCATCCCTGAGGGTGACTCCTCATGCTGTGTGGCAGGAGTGGTGGTGGTGGTGGTGATTATTGTTATTTGGAGTCAGAATGACAGTCTGTCACCCAGGCCGGATCACAGGGGCACACTCATGACCACCGAGAACTCCATCTGCTGAGCTCTGGTGAAACTCCCACCTCAGCCCCCCAAGTAGCTGGATCCACAGGCCTGCGCCACCACGACCAGGTAATATTTGTATTTATTTTTGATGGTCGAGATGAGGTAGTGCCACATTTCCTGGGCTGGTGTCAAACCCGCAGTCTCAGGATGTCCACTCACCTGGGCCTCCAAAGGGAGGGGATGCCAGGCTGAGCCCCTGAGCCAGCCTGTGGTTTTGGTGGTGGGAGTGATTAGTATTATTATTCTGAGTTGAAGTCCCACTTTTTTACCCAGTCCAGAAAGCAGCAGCACCCTCATGGCTATCCCAGTCTCCACCTGCCAGGCTCTGGCTAACCACCCACCTCAGGCCCCCAGTTGGCTGAATACACAGGCCCATGCCACTACACATGGCTAATCTTGGATTTTTTTTTGATGGCCTAAACAAGTTCATGCCCCATGTCCGGGGCTGTTGTCAAACCTGCAGGCTCAGGCCTTTCACTCGCCTGGGCTTCTGAATCGCCAGAATACCTGACTGAGACCTTGAGCCCAGCCTGTGGTTTTGGTGGTGTTGGTGGGTGGTATTATTATTCTGAGTCAGAGTCCCACACTGTGGCACAGGCTGGAGTTCAGGGGCCTGCTCTCAGTCACTGCAATCTCCACCAGTTTCGTTCCAGTGATCCTCCCACAGCAACCTTCCCAGTGTCAGGATGACACGTGTGCACCGCCATGCTAGGCTCTATTTTCTGGCTTCTTTTAGAGACGAGGTCTAAAATAAAATGAATAAAATTAAATGAATAAAGAAGAATGATTGGAGATGAATTGAATGGAATGAAGTATGTTACTTAATGGAATTGAATGGAGTGGAGAGGAATGGAATGGAGTGGAATGGATTGGAATGGAATGGAATGAAATAGAAGAAAATAAATATACTTCAAAGCAATAAAATGGAATGGGGAAGAAGGGAATGGAATGGAGGCAAAAGGAATGGAATTGAATGAAATGTAATGGAGAGAAATCGAATGGTATAGAGTGCAAGGGAATGGAATGGAATGGAAAGGAATCGACTGGAATGGAATGGAGAGGAAGGGAAT
>NW_007253958.1:136497-221137 GCF_000164805.1 Carlito syrichta
CTCCAAAGGGAGGGGATGCCAGGCTGAGCCCCTGAGCCAGCCTGTGGTTTTGGTGGTGGGAGTGATTAGTATTATTATTCTGAGTTGAAGTCCCACTTTTTTACCCAGTCCAGAAAGCAGCAGCACCCTCATGGCTATCCCAGTCTCCACCTGCCAGGCTCTGGCTAACCACCCACCTCAGGCCCCCAGTTGGCTGAATACACAGGCCCATGCCACTACACATGGCTAATCTTGGATTTTTTTTTGATGGCCTAAACAAGTTCATGCCCCATGTCCGGGGCTGTTGTCAAACCTGCAGGCTCAGGCCTTTCACTCGCCTGGGCTTCTGAATCGCCAGAATACCTGACTGAGACCTTGAGCCCAGCCTGTGGTTTTGGTGGTGTTGGTGGGTGGTATTATTATTCTGAGTCAGAGTCCCACACTGTGGCACAGGCTGGAGTTCAGGGGCCTGCTCTCAGTCACTGCAATCTCCACCAGTTTCGTTCCAGTGATCCTCCCACAGCAACCTTCCCAGTGTCAGGATGACACGTGTGCACCGCCATGCTAGGCTCTATTTTCTGGCTTCTTTTAGAGACGAGGTCTCACCAAGTTTCCCTGGCTGATCTCGAACCTGGGGTCTCAGGCCATCCTCTCACCTTTGCCACCCAGAGTGCCGGGATGACAGATGTGAGCCCGAGCCCAGCCTCCACACCCCTCTCAGGGTCCCACTGCGAAACCCGCTCCATTGTGATGACCCATGAACCCAGAGAGGGCGACTGGATTCACTCTCCTAGAACTCCATAGGGGGAGCGACTGACACAGGGGTGTGTCTCTGCCAGGGCACCCACCCCTTCTCCCATCTTCTTTCCCAGTGTGGACCCATTCGCTTCTTCCAGGGGACGTTTCCAGGAAAGGGAAGGCATGACTCAAACCTTCAGGGGGTTGGGAATGGCCGGGCAACTCACGCCGGTTTCCTCAGCACTCAGGGAGGCCCAGACGGGATGATGGCAAGAGCCCGGGTGATCAAGACCAGGCTAGACACCATAGCAAGACTTCACCTCTACCCCAATAAAAACCCAGAAAATTTGGGTGAAGGCAGGCCACTGCTGAAGAATTGACTCTGCCTCAGAGTTCAAGAACAGGAAGGAAGACCAGAATGTCGAACAAATGGAAAACCTGTGATCACAGCAGTTTGGGTGGTCCAGACCCAAAGGATGGTCTGAGTTGGGCAGTTTGAGAGCAGCTTGGGAAACATAGTGAGGAAAGAAAAGAAAGAAAGAAAGAAAGAAAGAAAGAAAGAAAGAAAGAAAGAGGGAGGGAGGGAGGGAGGCAAGGAAGGAATGAAGGAAGGAAGGGAAGAAAAAAGAAAGAAGAAAGAAATTCATTCTCCTACAAACATTCTGCCCTCATTCCTTCCCTGTTTGCCTCCGCCACAAAATTGGGTCCCCCAAGGTTGACACCTTCCAGCCCAACCCCCCCAATATCTGCCACTGCTTTGGTGTGAGAGTTCCCAAGGCTCCCTGGCTGGGTTCCTGCCAGCTCTCCTCTCCAAGGTGAGAAATGTGCACCCGGCAGGCCAGCCCTCTGACTCAGCAACAAGGATCTTCTGCCATGAAAGCCCAGAGACACATCCCTCACCCAGTGAAATTTCATTCCCCCAGTCCCATTTTTTCTGGCTCTAAAACCAGTCCCCCTGTGAGCAAAACACGTGCAGTTGAGAATCTGTGTACAATTCTGATGTTTTTGGAGACAGGGTCTGACTCTGTGGCCCAGGCTGGAGTCGACGAACACAACTGTCATTCACTACCAGCCTCGAAATCACAGGCTCCAGTGATCCTCCCGCCTCAGCCTCTCACGTGGCTGGGACGACGGGCACCTTGACCCCAGATCCCCTGTTTGCATGTATGCAGCGACGGGGTCTCCCTGTGTGGCCCAGGTTGGCCTTGAGCAGCCTGGGCAACCTAGTGAGAAAAAAAAAGAAAAGAAAGTCAAGAAAGAAAGAAAGAAAGAAAGAAAGAAAGAAAGAAAGAAAGAAAGAAAGAAAGAAAGAAAGAAAGAAATTCTTCTGCAAAAATTGTTCCCTCAGTCCTATTCCCCTCCCCCCACCATCAACACATGTGAAGATCTTCCAAGCTCGGCACATTCCCGCCACAACCCCACCAATGGCTGCCCACGCTTTGGTGCGGGAGTTCCTGAGGCTCACTAGCCGCATTCCTGAAGGCTCGCCTCTCAGAGTTGAGAAATATGCCTCAGGCAGGCCAACCCTCCAATTTGGCTATAAGAACCTTCCACCAAGAAAGGCCAGGGACACATCCCTTACCCGGGGTCATTTCTTCTCCCCAATCCCAATTACCCTGGCTAAAGCCAGTAGCCCTGTGAACACACCATGTGAAGCTGGGAATGTGTGTAAGATTCTGATGAATTTGGAGACATGGGCCGGGCTCTGTGACCCAGACTGGGGCCCAGGGACACGACCGTCATTCACCGCCAGTCTCATAATCTTGAGCTCTGGTGATCGTCCCACCTCAGGCTCCAAATTGGCTAGGACGACGGTCACCTCGACCCCAGACACCCTGTTTGGGGTTTCCCTGCATGGCTTGGGCTCTACGGGGTCTCCCTGCATGACATGGGCTGGACTTGGGCTCCTGTGCTCCAGCCATCCTCCCACCTTGGCTGCCCAGGGCACTGGGTCTTCTGGTTCATTTTTGATGAAGGATCGAGTCCAGGCTCGGGGGCTCAGCTACATCATCCCAGTGCTTTGGGATGCTGATGCCATCGGCCGGCTCGAGCCCATGGACTGAAACCTGCCCAGGCAAGTCGAGGGGATCTCCTCTCCACACTCCATCCCAAATGAGTTGGGCTTGGTGGTGTGCAATTGTCTTTCTGGCTCCACAGAGGCCAGGGAAGGCTCGCTGGAGCCCAGTGGGCCAAGATTACAGTGGCTGGGAACAAGCCACCTCCTTCCAGCCTGGGTGATGGAGTGAGACTCAGACTCAAAGAAAAACAGGAAAAAAGGAAACAAAGAATGCATCCACTTGTATATGGAGTTGGGATCATCATGAAGAATCAGAAGTCATTTGGGAAGAAGGCCCCAGCCTCGGGCCTAGAGTCCCTGAATGATGGTGGATTGGCCGACAATCAGACTGTGGCTTTGGGAGGCCCAGGCGGGTTCACCCCTGGAATCCAGTAGTTTGGACCAGCCTGGGACACATAGCATGGGCACATCGCTCCTGGGAAAGCAAACACTAGTCATGCGTGGTGATCCCCATGGTCATGACTACACGTGATGCGGTGGCCTCTGTTCATTTGGGATGCCCCTGCTGACAGAACGTGTGAATCCAGTCCAGACAGCATGGCTCAAGACAGTTAGCCCCACATCCTGGGAGACCAAGGTAGGAGGCTGCCTGAGCGCAAGGTCCAGAAACCAGCACGTGCGTTATGGTCAGACCTCATCTCGGTGAGAAGTCCCCAAAATCAAGTCAGGTGTGGTGGCCACTGGAGTCCCAGCTGCTCGGGGCAGAGGTGGTGGGACTGCCTAAATCCTTCAGGTCCAGGTGCCGGGAGCCACGATAATGATGCTGTGCCCCAGTCCATCTGACAGAGACTCTGGTGACAAAAAAGACTCCCACATGCATCACGACAGGCGTCCACGGCTCCACAGGGAATGGGCTGCGTGAGTGGGAGATGATAGAGTGATAAGGAAATGAAGGGGCCCTCCTCCCTTCCAAAAGTGGCAGACGGGGCAACCTCAACTTTGTCTGGCAGTGGTGTTGCCTGACTCCCTTGATATCTCTGTGCCCAATGGCCACCCTAACTCGGTGCCGCCTGTTTAGTGAGCTCACATGCATCTTGGCCGTGACCAAGTGTGCATATGATGGAGGCAGGCCTTCTTGGAAGCATGGCCTATGGTGCAGAACAGACGTGCCTTGTAGTTGCTTTGAATCCTCCTGCAATGTCAGGTGGGAAAGTGCCTTTTCCTCTCCCATCCCTGAGTGTGATTCCTTGTGCTGGGTGGCAGGGGTGCTGGTGGTGATGATTATGATTTGGAGTCAGGATCCCAATCTGTCACCCAGGCTAGAGTGCAGGGGCAGGCTCACAGTCACTATGAACTCCACCTGCCGGGCTCAGGCAATCCTCCCACCTTGGCCCCCTGAGTGGCTGAAACCAAAGGCCTGCGCCACCATGCCTGGTTAAGCTTTGGAATGATTTTTGATGGATGAAATGAAGTCTCGCCCCATGTCCCAGGCTGGTGTCTAACCCGGAGGATCAGGCTGTCCAGTTGTCTGACCCACTGAAGGACCAGGATGCCAGGCTGAGGCCCTGAGCCCTGCCTTTATCTGTGCTGGTGGTTGTGTTCAGTATTATTCTTCTGAGTCAGAGTTCTGCTCTGTCACCCAGGCCAGACCCCAGGGGCCCACTCTCAGCCATCATGGCCTCCAGGGGCTGGGTTCCACAATCCTACTGCCAGGCATTCTGAATGCCAGGCCACAATGCTTAGCTCATTTTTTTGACTTCTTGTAGAGATGACGTCTCACCAAGGTGCCTGGGCTGATCTCAAACCCGAGGGCTCAGTCCATGCTCTTGCCTCGGCCTCCCAGATGACAGTCGTGAGTCCCCATGCCTTGGCTCCACACCCCTCTCATGGCCACCACCATGAGACCTGCTCCTTTCTGACGACTCAGGACCCTGGAGAGTCTGACCAGAGTCACTCCCAAGCCCTCCCCAGGGGGAGCGACAGGTGCAGGGGCTTGTCTTCACTGGGGTGTCCACCTCTCTGCCTGCTTCGTTCCTCAGGTTGGACCCACTCGTTCCTCCCAGTGACCACCTTGGGGAAAGGGAGGGCATGACTCTCAAATATTCTGGGGGAGAGGTACGGCTGGATGACTCATGCTTATCTCCTCGGCACTCGGGGATTCCAAGATGGGAAGATGACCAGAACCTGGGAGCTTTAGACCAGGCTGGACACCATACCAAGTCCCCACTTCGGTCCCAAGCAAAACCCAGAAAGCCTTGGGTAAGGGCAGGCCTCATGGAGAGGATCTTCTTCTTCCCAGTGTTCAAGACCAGGCAGAAAGACCAGCATGTTGTCCAATTGGAAAGCCTGTGATTGCAGCAATTTGGGAGTCCCAGGCTGAGAGGATGGCCCGAGTTGGGCAGTTTGAGAGCAGCCTGGGTAACCTAGTGAGGAAAGAAAAAAAAAGAAAGAGAAAAAGAAAGAAAGATTGAAAGGAAGGAAGGAAGAAAGGAAAGAAAGTAAGAATGAAAGAAACAAAGAAAGAAACAAGGAAAGAAACAAAGAAAGAAAGAAATAAGGAAATCCATTCTACTGGAAATATTCTGCCCTCATTCCTTCCCTACCATCCCCCCAACATGTGAGGGTGACCAAGGTCAGCACCTTCCAGGCCCAATCCTCTCAGAGGCTGCCCCATTTAGCTGCGAGTGTTCCCAAGGTGCCCTGGCAGGGCTCCTGCTGGCTCTCCTTTCTGAGGTGAGAAATGTGCCCCTGGCAGCCTGACCCTAAGACTCGGCAACAAGTACTTTCTGTCAAGAAATGCCAGAGACAAATCCCTCACCCGGGGACATTTCGTTCCCCCAATTTCTATTTTCCAGGATCTAAAACCATTCCCCCCTGTGAACACACCATGCACATTTGAGAATTTGTGTACAATTTTGATGTTTGTGGATACAGGGTCTGGTTCTGTGACCTCGACTGGGGCTGAGAACACGACCGTCACTCAACGCCAGGCTCAAAATCGTGGGATCTGACATTCCTCCTGCCTCAGCCTCAAGAGTGGCCAGGACGAATGGCACCACAAACCCAGACACCCTGTTTGGATTGGTGAGGAGACGGGATCACCATGCATGGCCCAGAATCTGGTCTTCAGCTCCAGGGCTCCATCCATCCTCCCTTATCAGCTTCCCAGAGCACTGGAATGCAGGCGTGGCACACCACCCCAGGCCTTGTGGTTCATTTTCGAGGAAGGATCGAGGCCAGACTCAGGGAACCAGCCTCGTCATCTCAGCACATTGGGAGGCAAAAGTCAGCAGTTGGCCAGAGCTCGAGATCCAAGACCTGCCCGGGTACCTTTTCGAAACTTCGTCTCTTCCCTCCATTCCATATGAGCTGGGTGTAGTGTTGCACACCTGTCCTTCCACCTCCTCCAAAGGCCAGCGAAAGCCTTTCTGGAGCCCAGTGGACTGAGGCTGTGGTGGCCAGGAGTGAGCAACAGTATTCCAGTCTGGGTGACAGAGTGAGACTCTGACTCAAAGAAAAAACAGAAAAGGAAAAAAAAGGAGCATTCATTTGTGTAAGGAGTTGGGATCATCGTGAACAGAAAGAGATCATTTGGGAAGGAGGAGCCAGGCTTGGGCCTAGAGTTCCCGAAACTCGGTGGATCAGCAGATAATTGGGCTGTGCTTTGGGAGGCCAATGCAGGGAACTGCTGGATCCTGGGAGTTTTAGACCAGCCTGGGCCACATAGCGAGACCTCATCACTCTCCAGAAGGCAAACACTGCTGTCGCTCGTATTGGCACCAATCATACCAGCAACACGGGATGCTGTGGCCCCCATCCCAGGGCATTCCTTTGCATCACCACCTCTGACAGAATGTGCAAGTCCAGGCTGGACACCGTGTTTCATGGCCGTCATCCCCACAACCTGGGAGGCGGAGGTGGAAGGCTGCCTGAGATGAGGGGTCGGGGACCAGTCTGGGTGAGGTGGCAAGACCTCACCTCAGTGAGAGGTACCCAAAATTGATTCACACGTGGTGACCCGAGGAGTCATGGCTGCTCTGGGGTCAAGGAAGAAGGACCGCCTGAGATTCAAATGTCAAGGCACTAGGAGCCACGGTCGTGCCACTGTGCTGCAGCCTAGCCGAAGGAGACTTTGGTGACAAAAAGACACCCCCCACATGTGTCACGATGGGTGTCCATGGCTACCCAGAGAAGAGTCTGTATGGGCAGGGGGTGATGAAGTGATCAGGAGAGGAAAGGCCCCTCCCCCCACCTGAAGGTGGCAGACAGGGTGACTGGAACAAGGGCTGGCCATGGTGTTGCTGGACTGCATTAATCACTCTGTGCCTGATGGCCGACCTAGCTCATGGTTGTCTATTCCATGAGCCCACACAAGTCTTTGCCATGGGACATGAGTGTGGAGGGTGGAGGCAGGACTTCTGGGGCACGTGGCCAAAGGTGTTGGACAGACATACCTGGTGGCCACCTTTGACACCTCCCATGAATGACAGGCCAGAAAGTACCTTTCCTCTCCCATCTCTAAGTGTGACTGTTTGTGCTGGGTCGCAGGGGTGGTGGTGGTGGTTGTGGTGATTATTAATATTTGGAATCAGAATCCTGCTCTGTCACCCAGGCAGGAGCACAGGGGCAGTCTCACGGCCACCATGGACACCACCTGCCGGGCTCAGCCAATCCACCCACCTCAGCCCACAAAGTGGCTGAAACCACAGGATTGCACCACCACCACCGACTAATCTTTGGATTTATTTTTTTTTGGCCAAGGTGTGGTCTTGCCCTGTGTCCCGGACTGGTGTCGAGCACACAGTCTCAGTCCATCCACTTGCCTCAGCCTCTGAAGGGCTGGGATGACAGGTTGAGCCCTTCAGCCAGGCCTGTGGTTATAGTGGTGGTGGTGGTTGGTATTATTATTCTGAGTCTGAGTCCTGCTCTGTCATCCAGGCTGGAGCCAAGGGGCACACTCTAAGCCACCGTGGCCTCCACCAGCTTTGCTCTGGTGATCTTCCTTTCCTTGGCCTCACAAGTGGTCGGGAGGAAGGGCGTGTGACACCATGCTTGGCTAATTTACTTGGTTTCTTGTAGAGACAAGGTCTTGCCAAGGTGCCCAAGCTGGTCTTGAAACCGTGGGCTCAGGCCATCCTCTTGCCTTGGCCTTGTAGAGTGCTGGATTGACAGGTGTTAGCTCCTATGCCCAGCATCTACACCACTCTTGGGGTCCCACTGGGATGCCCGCTCCCTTCCAATGACTTGGGACCTGGAGATGGAGAGAGGAGTTGCCTGCCGATCCCATCCCAGGGGAGCATCTGTCTCAGAGGTGTGTCTCTGCTGGGGTGCCCACCCCTCCACCTGCCTCAATCCCCAGGGTGGACCAGCTCCCTCCTCCCAGGTGCCGCATAGAGGAAAGGGAGCATGTGACTCTCAAATGTTCATGGAGAATAAGACGGGAAGATGGCAGGAGCCAGGAGCTCAAGACCAGGTTGGATACCACTGCAAGTTCTCACCTTGACCCCAAGCAAAACTCAGAAAACCTTGGGCGAGGTCAGGCCTCGGCGAGAGGATGCACTCCAGCCCAGACTTCAAGACCAGGCAGGAAGATCAGGAGGTCAAACAAATGGAAAACCTGTGATTGCAGCAGTTTGGGAGGCCCATGCTGAAAGGATGACCCTAGTTGTGTGGTTTGAGAGCAGCCTGGGCAAACGAGTGAGGAAACAAATGATAGAAAGAAAGAAAGAAGTCAAGGAAGGAAAGAAGGAAGAAAGACATAAAGGAAAGAAAAAAGAAAGAAATCCATACTGTTGCAACAATTCTGCCCTCAGTCCTTCTACTCCCATCTCCCCCACATCAGAGGTTCCCCCAAATTGGCACCTTCCAGCCCCAACCTCTATACAAAGACTGCCCACGCTTTAGTGTGGGAATTCCCAAAGCTCCCTGGTCTTGTTCCTGCCGGCTGTCCTCTCCAAAGTGAGAAATGTGCCCCAGGAAGGTTAGCCACCCGACTTGGCAATGAGGAGCTTCTGCCAAGAAAGGCCAGGAACACATCCCTCACCCAGGGACATTTCCCCCCCCAATCCCATTTTTCCTGTCTCTAACGCCAGTCGCCTTGTGAACACACCACTCACAGTTGAGAGTCTGTGAACAATTCAAATGTTTTTGGAGACAGGGTCTGGCTCTGTGGCACAGGCCGGGGCCTGGGGACACAACCTTCATTCTCCTCCAGCCTCGAAATTGCAGGCTTCGGTGATCCTCCAACCTCAGCTTCTGGAGTGGCCAAGACAACTGGCACCTCGACCCCAGATACACTGTTTGGATGGGTGCAGAGACAGGATCTCACTGCATGGCCTGGGCTGTCCTTGGTCTCCTGGGTTCCAGCTATCCTCCACCTTCGGCCTCCCAGAATGCTGAAATTCTAGGCGTGGGGTCCTGCACCAGACCTTCTGGTTCGTTTTCAACAAAGGATCGAGGCCAGGCTCGGGGGCTAAGCCTCGCCATCCCAGTGCCTTGCAGTGGCCAGCCCTAGTCCAAGGGCTGAGACCCACCCTGTCAACTCGTGGATACCTCGTCTCTAACCTCCGTCACAAATGAACTGGGCATGGTAGCATGCACCTGTCATTCCTGCTCCTCAGAATGTTGATCAAAGTCTCACCAGAGCACAGCAGACCAAGGCTGCGGTGGCAGAAAGCGAGTCACCACCCTCCAACCTAGACGATGAAGTTGGACTACAGCTCAAATAAAAAAGGAGAAAGAAAAAAAAAGAAGAGCATCCATTTTTGTATGGAGTTGGGATTATTGTGAGCAGACAGAGATCATTTGGGAAGGAGGCCCCAGCCTTGGGACTAGAGTTCCCAAAAGTTATTGGATCGTCAGACAATTGGGCTGTGCCTTTGGAAGACTGAGGCTGGCGACCACTGGAGCCTGAGTGTTCAGGACCATCCTGGGCCACGTATCAAGACCTAATTGCTAGCTGGAACACAAACATTGGAGTCGTGTGTGCTGGTGTCCACATTCCCAGCTACACAGGATGTGGTGGCCTCAGTCCCAGGGCATTCCTTTTCACTGCCTCTGCTGATGGAGAATCCAGTGACAAAAAAGAAGCCTTCCACATGCATCATGATGGACGTCCATGGCACCCCAGGTAAAGGTAGGCATAGAAAGGGGAGGATGGAGTGATCGGGAGAGGAAGGGGCCCACCCAAACCTGATGGTGGCAGACCAAGCGACTGGAACCTAGGCTGGCTGTGACATTGCCATTCCACTTTTATCGCTCTTTGCCTAACAGCCGCCCTAGCTTGGGGCCGTCTGTTTCATGAACTCACATGCATCTTTGCCATGGGGCACAAGTGTGGAGGGCAGAGGCATGCCTTCTGGGGTGCATGGCTGAAGGCACAGGATGGACAAGCCTGGTGGCCACCTTTGAAACTTCCCACGAATGACAGGTCGGAAAGTGCCTTTCCCTCTCCCATCCCTGAGGATGAGTCCTTGTTGGGAGCTGGCCACGGAGGCCCACTGAGCATTAGGGATCAGAAAGGGCCTTTGACCCCAAGGCCACTAGGATGCGTTCAGGAGCTATTGACCCCATTTCCTCCCCCTTTCTACTCAGCACTAACCAGATTAAGCTCCTGTGAGCTCAAAACATAAAAACTCTGAGACTGGGATGAACACAAGCTAACTTTAGAAGCTCATTGCTCCCATTCTTCCACAAACTGCAGTTTTGACTTTCACACAACTTATAATTCAAACTCGTGTCACATCTAAGAGCTGTAGTATTGGTCACAGGCTTCTGGGTCATGATCTTAGGATTTATTGAAGGTGTAAATTGTAGAATATAGTTTTAGAAGACAGCCATTTTGTTGAAAGTATGTGGCTGGGTTACTTGCAGGTAGCCCAGTGTGAACTTTGGACTGGGCCACATTCCAAACATTCTGGGATGGGCCGCTTTCGTTTGTAAAGTAAATACTTAAACTTCTATAGAATTGTTTATCTTGGCATAAATCAGTCAGCTTAGGATGAAAAAGGTTTATAGAATATGTCAGTCACGAATTAGGTTACCCTTTGTTATGGGATTTTAAGATTATCATATGAAAGGGGTTTAAAGACAATCATTGATTAAGTTTTCATGGATTGAGGTTTCTGGTGGGTAGGGGACGCCCCTCCCACATCTGACTTTGTGTATAAAGACCCGTTGTAATTCCCAATAACACACATCGCTTCTGAACTAGGCCAGAGTCCAGTCTCTTTCTTTCTCTCTTCCTCCCAATTGCTGACGCCATCTCTACCTTTGGGGTACCCTGAACCCAGCTGGAGCTGAACCCCAGCAAGTGGCGCCTGAACGTGGGACCTCAAGGTAAGCTTTCTTTTTCTTTTTTGGGACAGATAGGACCTCACCCAGGGTGCCGCGGACCCCTCTGTAGAGACAGACAGAGCAAGGAAGGGTGAGCAGCTTAAGAGCCATGATAGAATCATGGGCCAGAGTGAATCTAAGGAAAGGAACATGTCTACTAGTATTTTGAACATATTGTCCGATAGAGGAACCAATTGGCTTGCCTTTTGCATTTTGTATGCCTTAGCTTTATGGAATATTATCCGAAATGCTTCAAATCCACAGCACAATTTCTCTAAAATTTCAGCCAAAAATAAAGACACTCCCCTGCTGCCCGTAGCCTCAATGCCTCCTTTGGACGATGAATTTTTCCCCAAGGAGGAAATGGAGTTGGAGGAGGAAGAGATTGGGTATCATAAACGAAAAACTCCTGGTAATATTGCCCAGGTACCTCCTCCCATACCCTTTACTAGAAATATGGTGAAAACTTCGAAATTTACACCTGGGTATGTGTCTCCAGCTAATGTATGTTTGCAGTGAGAGAGAAAAAAGGCTACCTTGAAGGGAGAAACTTATGCACAATTTGTACAGGGAATGCAAATGGTAACAATAAATCAAAAAACAGTTTGGTTTTAACTTGTTATAACTGTGGACAGCCTGACCATATTAGTAGGAACTGCCCAGCTAAACAAGGGTTTCAGGAAGCTCTAATGCAACAGCCTAATGAGAGCTCTTGACCAAAGTCTTTGTGTCCCAGGTGTCAGAAAGGATTTCATTGGGTTAGGGATTGCAAATCCAAATTTCATAAAAATGGCACTCTATTAACTAAACAATGATCTACAGTGCTGGTTCCAGGTAAAGGGCAGAGGGGCCAACCCCGGCCCCAAGTAACAATAGGGCCAGCTTCCAGCATGAACCCGTTTGTTCCCTTTGTCCCATCTCAGAATTCATCAGAGCCACCCAAGGGAGCACAGGACTGGACCTCCATTCCTCCACCACAACAATATTAACTCCAGATATTCCAGTTACCCCAATTCCAATGGGAGTGAAGGGCCCTCTCCCAGATGGAATAGTGGGTATAATATTAGAAAGAAGTTCCTTGTCTCTACAAGGAGTTTCTGTGATTCCTGGAGTGGTGGACTCTGACTACACAGGGGAAATCCAGGTACTTGTTGCTCTCCCTAGCAAAACCGTACAATTTTATGACAAAGAGTAGCTCAGTTACTACTCTTACCTTATCATAGAACGGGCAAGTCTCTAACCAATAAGCCCAGGGGTGACTCTGGATTTGACTCAAGCAATTTCACTTTCCGGGTTCAGGAAATTGCTAACTCCAGACCTCTAAAAGGTTTATATATTCAGGGAGTTAAATTAAAGGTCTGCTAGATACAGGGGCTGATGTTTCTTGTGTTGCTGGGAAAGACTGGCCGTCTTCCTGGCCAACACAAGTAGCCCCACCAGGACTCATTGGTATTGGTCGAGTACCCTCTGTAGCCAAAAGTTCTCAAATCTTAAATTGGACAGATAATGAAACTTCGGGAACCTTTTGTCCCTACATCATTCCTTCTAGCCTCATTACACTTTGGGGACGTGATATTCTTACTCAAATGGGCATGCTTCTGTATAGTCCAGATGACACGGTGTCAGCGCAAGTGCTACAAATAGGATGTGATCCCTTAAAGGAACTTGGAAGGAACAGACAGGGCATAAAAGGACCTGTTCAGGTTGTAGAGAGGAAAGACCGGTCTGGTATTGGCTTTCCAAATATTTCCCTAGGGGCCACTATTGTTCCTGAGGATGCTGATCCCATTACCTAGAAAGATGATAAACCAGTTTGGGTGGAACAATGACCCATGCCCTCTGAGAAAAGCAGCAAGAGAATTAGTTCAACAGGAGTTGGAGGCTGGCCATATAGAGACTTCTACCAGTCCTTGGAATACTCCTAAATTTGTCATTAAAAAGAAATCTGGAAAATGGAGACTTTTACAGGATCTAAGAGTCATTAATGCCACTATGGAGGCTATGGGTGCATTGCAACCTGGGCTGCCATCTCTGGTTGCTATTCCTGCTGATTATAGCATCATAGTTATTGATCTACAGGATTGTTTTTTTTCTATACCTTTAAGTTCTAAAGACTGTAAAAGATTTACATTTAGTATACCTTCTCATAATTTAAAGCAGCCGTTCCAGAAATATCATTGGAAGGTCCTGCCACAAGGTATGAAAAATAGCTCTACCTTGTGCCAGAGGTTTGTAGATGCAGCCTTGCAGGATATAAGAAACCAATATCCTAATCTTTATTTAATTTATTACATGGGTGATATTTTATTGGCTCCTGCAGATCATGCTCATTTGTATAACGTTTTGAATGAAACAGTAACAGCATTGGCTAATTGTGGTTTGAAAATTTCTCCTGAAAAAATTCAAACCAACCCACGCTTTACTTATCTTGGCCGAGTGTTAAACACTCAAACTGTGAGTCATCAACGTCTACAATTAAGGAAGAATCATTTGGTTACCTTAAATGATTTTCAGAAATTATTAGGAGATATTAATTGGCTGAGACCTTATTTACATGTCACTACTGCAGATTTAAAACCTCTTTTTGATATACTGCAGGGAGATCCCTCCCCCACTTCTAAAAGTGTCTTAACACCTGAGGCAAAAGAGGCCTTAACTCTCGTGGAAAAGGCCATTGAGTCCCAAAGGGTGAAAAGAGTAAGTTATGATATACCATGGGAATTGATTGTGCTGGTTACTTCTCATATCCCAACAGGGTGCTGTGGCAGGAAGGACCTATGGAATGGTTACCTTTACCGGTTTCCTCTAAAAAAGTTTTAGCATCTTATCCGTACTTAGTAGTTTTGCTAATAATCAATGGAAGACAGTGAAGCGTGGAATTGTTTGGAAAAGATGTGGATAATATCATCCCACACGACAAAACTCAGTTTCAAACCTTGTTGCAAATTAATGATGATTGGCAAGTGGCTTTGATTGATTTTAGAGGACAAATTTTATTTCATTTGCCTAGAAATCCATCATTCCAGTTGTGAAATGTAATCCTATAATTATTCCTCGTGCATGTTCCTTAGTCCCCCTCGAGGGAGTAGTATTGGTTTTTACTGATGGCTCTTCTAATGGTAAAGCAGTGGCAGTAATTAATGATAAACCTCATGTTTTAAGTACTTCAGAGACTTCAGCACAAAAAGCAGAATTAAGAGCTGTCTTATGTGCCTTTACAACTCTAAAAGACAAGAGATTTAACTTGTATACTGATTCTTGTATGTTCAAGGGCTGTTTCTTCATATTGAGACAGCAACTATTCCTGTTAGCAAAACCACAATTTTGGAATTTCTTGTACAACTGCAACAATTGATTCATGTTAGAAAAGAGTAATTTTTCGTTGGCCATGTCAGATCTCATTCCAGCCTTCTGGGACCTCTACATGAGGGTAATCAATTGGCTGATAATTTAACAAAACCTGCCATGTATGCAACTTTGGAGACAGAGGCAGTCACTCAAGCTCAACTATCTCATAATATTCATCATCAAAATGCTACTGCTTTACGTTATGAATTTCAGATACCTAGGGAAGCAGCAAGGCAGATTGTCAAGAATTGTCCAGCATGTCCTACTTTTGTTAATGTTCCAGCAGGAGTTAATCCACGATGATTGAAACCTAATGTATTATGGCAAATGGATGTAACTCATGTACCTACATTGGAAAATTGTCTTATGTGCATGCTACTGTGGATACGTTTTCTCATGTTATTTTAGCCTCAGCAAGAACTAGAGAAGCTTACAAGAACGTGGTGCAACATTTATTTTTTTGTTTCTCACAATTAGGTATGCCAAAACAACTTAGGACTGACAATGGTCCTGCATATACATCAAAATCTTTTCAACAGTTTTGTTCTCAATTTAATATTTTTCATTCCACAGGAATTCCTTATAACCCACAGGGTCAAGCCATAGTTGAAAGAGCCCATCAAACTTTAAAAAATCCAATACATAAATTACAAGAGGGGGAGTTTAGGTATAGTTCTTCTCATCATGTTTTAAATCATGCTTTATTTGTTATAAACCATTTACATTTGGATTCTTCAGGCAATTCAGCTATGGCTAGTCACTGGAACCCAGAAGGAAATGTTAAACCTATGGTAAAATGGAAGGATTTTCTCACAGGCCAATGGAGAGGGCCTGATATATTGCTAACCAGTGGGAGAGGAGATGCTTGCATATTTCCACAGGATGCGTCAACTCCTGTTTGCTCAATCACAGCTGTGACCCTAACTGTGTAATTGTGTTTAATAGACATGACCTCTCAGCATACCTGCTTGCCCCTTCAAAGATATGGAAAAGGACTGGTCACTCATCCAGCGAGATACTGGCCTCCTGAAATGGAGAGACTGTGCTTATAAGGCTAAGGTGGACTATACTGTACCTGGTGAAAGACTAGATATTAGTTACTAGTGTTTTAAGGGCTCTACACTTGCTGCAACTAAAAGGCACTCCAATGAATGGGTACCAGAGAAGCCATTCAACCTCATGTGTGGAGAACCTTCACATCCCTTCAACCAGTCAGCCTGTCTAGGCCTGTTGGACAAACTTATTAGTACCACATTAGAGATGCTTGCAATTCTTTTACATGTTTTTAGTATGAAATAAATACTAAGTTGTTAAAATTGAGTATCATAGCAATGTTTATAAGGTGTCTTGTACTGGGTGTATTTTTAACTAATTGTTTAACTAATGCCTTTCATGAAGGTTTTGTTATTCTTGAGCAGCCATCTTATTTGATGATTCTTGTATAATTGTCATCTCATTGGTATGATGTATATGGTTTACAGATATTGTATGATGCTAATGCTCTTTTAGAAAGACAGAAAAGATTTTTGGCTACTTTTAATTTTAGGAGTTACAGCTTTAATAGCTACTTTTGAGCTGTAGTATTATCTAGGGAAGTTCATACAACTACTTTTGCTGATTGGCTGTCTAAAAACGTTTCTATTGCCATAGATATTCAGGAAATCATAGACCAGAAGTTGGAAAGTAAGGTTAGTGATTTGGAGGAAGGAGTTTCAGCAGTAGGGCAAGAACTTGTGACCTTAAAGAAGAAATTGCCTCTCTAATGTCACTCTGAGTTTAAATCTGTCCACACTTGGGACAAAGTAACTTGGAATTTGAAACAATTCAGACCTGAGTATAGACCTTACTAAATTACATCAAGAAATTCAAGCATCATTTGCTAATCAAAAATCATTAATGTCTATACTCATCAATGTGGGCATTTGTGGAGCAGTGATTCTTTTGTTGCTGTGTTTACTCCCAATCATCTTCACAGTGCTAAAGAAGAGCAATACGGAGTTTCATGGTTTCGTGCTAAAAAATAAAAAAGGGGGAGATGTTGGGAGCCAGCCACGGAGGCCCACTGAACGTTAGGGATCAAAAGGGCCATTGACCCCGAGACCACTAGGATGTGTTCGGGAGCTATTGACCCCATTTCCTCCCCTTTTCTTCTCAGCACTAACCAGATTAAGCTCCTGTGAACTCAAAACATAAAAACTCTGAGACCGGGATGAACACAAGCTAACTTTCGAAACTCATTGCTCCCATTCTTCCACAAACTGCAGTTTTGACTTTCACACAACTTATAATTCAAACTCGTGTCACATCTAAGAGCCGTAGTATTGGTCACAGGTTTCTGGGTCATGATCTTAGGATTTATTGAAGGTGTAAATTGTAGAATATAGTTTTAGAAGACAGCCGTTTTGTTGAAAGAATGTGGCTGGGTTACTTGCAGGTAGCCCAGTGTGAACTTTGGACTGGGTCACATTCCAAACATTCTGGGATGGGCCACTTTCGTTTGTAAAGTAAATACTTAAGCTTCTATAGAATTGTTTATCTTGGCATAAATCAATCAGCTTAGGATGAAAAAGGTTTATAGAATAAGTCAGTCACGAATTAGGGTATCCTTTGTTATGGGATTTTAAGATTATCATATGAAACGGGTTTAAAGGCAATCATTGATTAAGTTTTCATGGATTAAGGTTTCTGGTGGGTAGGGGACGCCCCTCCCACATCTGACTTTGTGTATATAAGACCCGATGTAATTCCCAATATCACACATCGCTTCTGCACTAGACCGGAGTCCAGTCTCTTTCTTTCTCTCTTCCTCCCAATTACCGATGCCATCTCCAACTTTGGGGTACCCTGAACCTGGTTGGAACTGAACTCTGGTAAGTCCTTCCACTGGGTGGTAGGCTTGGTGATGATGGAGGTGGTGATTATTTTATTTGGAGTCAGAATCCCGGTCTGTCACCAAGGCCAGAGAGCAGGGTCATGGTCACAACCACCATGGACTCCAACTGGTGGGCTCAGGCATTCCTCCCACTTTGACTCCTTGATTCGCTGGAACCACAGGCCTGAGCAACCATGCCCGGCTAATCTTTGGATTTATTTTTGATGTCCAAGATGACGTTTTGCCCCATGTCACGGGCTGGTGTTTAACCCACAGGTTCAGGCCACCCACTAACCTCTGTCTCTGAAGGCCAGAATTCCAGGCTCAGCCCCAGAAAACAACCTGTGGTTGTGGTGGTGCTGGTGGATGGTATTATTATTCTGAGTTGGAATCATGCTCTGTCACCCAGGTGGGATCACGGGGCCCCATTCTCAGCCACAGCAGCCTCCACCAACTGGGCTTTGGTGATACTCCCACTGCTGCCTCCCAAGTGGCTAGAAAGACAGGCATGCATCACCACCCTCAGCACAATTTTTTGGCTCCTTGTAGAGACACCTCTTGCAAAAGTCCCTGGGCTGGTCTTCAACCTGGGGGCTCAGGTCATCCTCTTCCTTCTGCCTCCCAGTGGGCCAGGATGACAGGCATGAGCCCCCATGGCAAGCCTGCACATCGCTCTTTGGGCCCTACCTCAAAGCCCGCCCGCTTCTGATGACCTGTGAATCCGGAAAGGGCAGCTGAAGTAGCCCACCGAACCCTCTCTGTGGGGAGCCCCTTAGGCAAGGGCATGTCTCCAGCAGGGCAACCACCCCTTCGCCCACCTCTTTCCCCAGGGAGGACCCACTTGATCCTCACAGGGACCACCTTGGGGAAAGGAAGGTCATGACTCTCAAACTTTTGGTGGTGCAGACATGGCTGGGTGACTAACGCCTGTCTCCTGGGCACTCAGGAAGGCTGAGATGGGAAAATGGCCAGAGTCCAGGAGCTTGAGAACAGGCTGGACCCATAGCAAACCCCCACACCGACCCCAACCAAAAACCAGAAAATTTTGGTTGAGAACAGGCCTTGGTGTGCGGATGGCCTCCGACTCAGAGTTCAAGACCAGGCAGGAAGACTGGGACCAGCTAGGAAGATCTGGATGTTGACCAAATGGAATGCCTGTGATCGCAGCAGATTGGGAGGTCCAGCCTGACAGGATGGCCTGAGTTGGGTGGTTTGAGAGCAACCTGGGCAACATAGTGTGGAACGAAAAGAAAGAAAGAAAGAGAGAGAGAGAGAGAGAGAGAGAGAGAGAGAGAGAGAGAGAGAGAGAGAGAGAGAGAGAAAGAAAGAAAGAAAGAAAGAAAGAAAGGAGGCAAGAAAGAAGGAAGGAAGGAGGGAAGGAAGGAAGGAAGAAAGGAAGGAAAGAAAGAAGGAAGGAAGAAAGGAAGGAAAGAAAGAAAGAAGGAAGGAAAGAAAGAAAGAAAGAAAGAAAGAAAGAAAGGAAAGAAGGAAAGAAAGAAAGAAAGTAAAGAAGGAAAGAAGGAGGGAAAGAAAGAAGAAAAGAAGGAAAGGAGGAAAGAAGGAAAGAAAGGAAGGAAGGAAAGAAAGAAAGAAAGAAAAAAGAAAGAAAGAAAGAAAAAATTCATTCTTCTACAAACATTCTGCCCTCAGTTCTTCCTGCTCATCCCCGCCACAAGATTGGGTACCACACACTCGGCACCTTCCATCCCATATCCCCCCAATGGCTGCCCCCACTTTGGTGCTGGAGTTCCCAAGGCTCCCTGGCAGGGTTCCTGCCAGTTCTCCTCTCCGAGGTGAGAAATATGCCCCCATCAGTCTGGCCCTACGACTCAGAAAATGTACCTTCCACCACGAAAGCCCATGGACACATTCCTCACCCGATGAAATTTTGTTCCCCTCGTCCCATTTTTTCTGACTCTAAAGCCAGTTGCCCTGTGAACAAAACAAGTGCAGTTGAGAATCTGTGTACGATTCTGATGTTTTTGGAGACAGAGTCTGACTCTGTGTCCCAGGCTGGGGTCAAGGGAAACGATTGTCGTTCACTGCCAGCCTCAAAAATGTCCGCTCCGGTGATCTTCCTGCCTCAGCCTCCAGTGTTACTGGGAGCACAGGCACCCCGACCCCAGAACCCTGTTTGGGTGGGTGCAGAGACTGGGCCTTCCTGCATGTTCTGGGTTGGCCTTGAGCTCCTGGGCTCCAGCCATCCTCCCGCATCAGATTCCCAGTATGCTGGGATTCCAATAATTTTCTGCCACGCCAGGCCATCTGGATCGTATTTGAGGAAGGATTGAGGCCAGGCTCAGGGGCTCAGCATCATCATCACAGTGCTTTGGGGAGCCAAGACCAGAGGCCGGACCGAGCTCAGAGGCCAAGACCCGATGGGCCACCTCGGCAAGACCTCATCTCTATGCCGAGAGTGGTGGTGAGCGACTGTCTTTCTGGTTCCTCAAAAGGCTGGGAAAAGCCTCGCTGGAGCCTATCAGGATGAGGTTGCAGTGGCCAGGAGTGAGCCACTGCCCTCCAAATTGGGCAACAGAGAGAGAATCCAGCTCCAAGATAAAAGGAAAACAAAGAAGAGCATCCATTTGTGTATAGAGTTGAGATCAACGTGAACAGACACATAACATTTGGAAAGGAGGCCCCAGGCTTAGGGCTAGAGTTCCCAAAATACCAGTGGATTGGCAGACAATTGGGCTGTGACTTTTGGAGGGTGAGGTGGGGTATCACTGGAGCCTGGGAGTTCCAGACCAGCCTGGGCCATGTAGCAAGACTCCATTGATCCCCAGAACACAAACACTGGAGTCATACGTGGTGGTGCCCCCAGTCCCAGCTACACGGAATGAGATGGCCCTCGTCCTGGGGAATTCCTTTGCATCACCCCCACCAAAAGAACATGCAAGTCTAGGCCTGACACCATGGCACACTCACGGCCACCGTGGACTCCACCTGCCGGGCTCAGGTGATTTTCCTGCCTTGGTCTCCCGAGTGCCTGTGACCAGAGGCCAGAACCACCATGCCTGGCTAATCTTTGGATTTATTTTTTATTTATTTATTTTATTTTTTATTTTTTGAGTTGGAGTCTCACTCAGTTGCCCAGACTGGAGTGCAGTGGCCGCTTCCAGCCACCGCAGCCTCACCTGCTGGGCTCCAGCGAGCCTTCCACCTCAGTCATCCGGTAGCCGGAATTACAGGTGTGCGCTATCATGCTCAGCTGATTTTTTGATTCATTGTAGAGATGAGGTCTCATTGCCCAAGTGGGTCTCAAACCCACGGGCTCAGGCAATCCATTCACCTCAGCCTCTCAAAGGCGCAGGATTACAGGCTGAGCCACCGAGCCCAACTGAATTTATTTTTGATGGCCAAGTCGAAGTCTTGCCCCATGTCCCAGGCTCTTGTGTAACCCACAGTCTCAAGTCATCCACTGCCCTGGGGCTCCAAAGGTCCGGGGTGTCAGGCTGAGCCCATGAGCCCGGCCTGGGATTGTGATGGTGCTGGTGGTTGGTATTATTATTCTGAGTTGGAGTCCTGCTCTGTCACCCAAGCTGAAGCTCAGGTGTCCATTTTCGGCCACCTCAGCCTCCACAGGCTAGGCTCAAGCAATCCTCCTCCCACAGCCTCCTGAGTGGCCAGAATGACAGGCTTGCGCCACCAAGCTCGGTTCATTTTTATGACTTCTTATAGAGAAGAAGTCTTGCAAAGGTGCCTGGGTTTGTCTCAACCCGGTGGCTCAGGCCATCCTCTCGCCTCAGCCTTTAGATTGCTGGGATGACAGGCATGAGCCCCTGTGCCCCGCCTTTATACCCCACTTGGGGCCCCATTTTGAGGCCCACTCCCTACCAATGACCCGGGAACCTGGAGTGGGTGACTGGAGTTGCCTGCTGAGCCTTCCCCAGTGAGAGCACCTGGTGCAGGGGCATGTCTCCACCAGGGCGCCCACTGCTCCACCCACTTTGATCCCCAGGGTGGACCTGCTCACTCCTCCTAGGGGCCACCTAGGGGTAAGTGATGGTGTGACTCTCAAACCTTCAAGACACAGGGATGGCCGGATGACTCATGCCTGTCTCCTTAGCACTCAGAGAGTCTGAGACAGGATGATACCAGAGATTGGGAGCTGAAGACCAGGCTGGACACCATAGGAAGCCCCCACATTGACCACAAGTAAAGGATCACATCCGGCCCAGAGTTCAAGATCATGTAGGAAGACCAGGATGTTGACCAAATGGAAAGCCTGGGATCACGGCAGTTTGGGAGGCCCAGGCCGAAAGGATGGCCAAAGTTGGGCTGTATGGGAGCTCCTGGGAAATCTAGCAAGGAAAGGAAAGGAAAGAAAGAAAGAAAGAAAGAAAGAAATCCATTCTCCTGCAAAACTTCTGCACTCAGCCCTTCCCCCACGCCACTCCCACATATGAGGGTTGCACAAGCTTGACACCTTCCAGCCTCTAGTCCCCCAATGGATGTCTATACGTTGGTGCAAGTGATCACGAGGCTCCCTAGCCGGGTTCCTGCCTGCTCTCCTCTCTCAGGTAAGAAAATTGGCCCAGCCTTGGGAATAGAGTTCATGAAAGATGGTGGATCAGCAGACAATGGGGATGAGGAAGCTGAGGTGGGAGACAGCTGGAGCCCAGGAGTTCGAGACCAGCCTGGACCATGTAGCAAGACCTCATTGCTCCCCAGAACACAAACACTGGAGACGTGCATGGTGGTGCCTTTGGTCCCAGCTACACGGGATGCAGTGGCCTCTCGCCCAGGGTGTTCTTTTGTGCTGCCACTGCCTACAGAATGTGCAAGTCCAGGCTAGGCACCTTGGCTCATGGCCGAAAGCCCCGTGACCTGGGAGGTGGAGATGGGAGGCTGCCTGAGTCCAGGGTTTGGAGACCAGCCCCGGCGACGTGGCTAGACCTTGTCCCAGGGAGAGGCACCCAAAATCGTGTCATGGATGGTGGCTTATGTAGTCCCAGCTGCTTGGGGGCTGAGGCAGTACGTTGAGGCTCTGGAAACCACATCCATGCCACTGTGGCCTAGCATGGCCGACGGAGACTTCAGCGACTAAAAAGCTGGCTCACACGAGTGTCAAGATGGGTGTCCACGGCTCCCCAGGTAAAGATCCACATGAGTGGTAGACAATGGAGCTATCCAGAGAGGAAGGGTCCCACATCCACCCAAAGGTTGCAGACTGGGCGATAGCAACCTGGGTTGCCGGACCTCCTTGATTGCTCTGTGCCTGATGGCTGACATAGCTCAGGGCCATCTGTTCTGTGAGCTCACACACATCTTGCCATGGGGCACAAGTGTGGAGGGTGGGTGCATGCCTTCTGGGGTGCAGGGACAAACATGCAGGATGGATGAGCCTGGTAGCCACCTTTGAATCCTCCCATGAATGACAGACCAGAAAATGCCTTTTCCTCTCCCATCCCTGAGGGTGACTCCTCGTGCTGTATGGAAGGAGTGGTGGTGCTGGTGGAGATTATTGTTATTTGGAGTCGGAATGCTGGTCTGTCGCCGAGGCCAGAGAGCAGGGGCACGCTCATGAGCACTGTGAACTCCACCTGCTGGGCTCCAGCAAACCTCCTACTTCAGCCTTGCTAGTGGCTGGATCCACTAGCCATCACACAGCTATTCTTTGTATTTATTTTTGATGGTCGAGACAAGGTTGTGCCACTTGTCCTGGGCTGGTGTCAAACCTGAAGTCTCAGGACATCCACTCGCCTGGGCCTCCAAAGGGCCAGGATGCCAGGCTGAGCCCCTGAGTGTGGCCTGTGTTTTTGGCAGGGGAGTGATTGATATTATTATTCTGACTCAGAGTCCATCTCTATCACCCAGGTGGGAGCACAGCAGAACCTTCATGGCCAACCAGGACTCCACCTGCTGGGCTCTGGCAAACCACCCACATCAGCCCCCAAGTGGCTGGATCCACAGGTTTGCGCCACCACACCCAGCTAATTTTTGGATTTCTTTTGAAGGCCGAGATGAGGTCATGTCCCTGTCCTGGGCTGGTGTCGAACCCACAGGCTCAGGCCGTCCACTTGCCTGGGCCACTGAAGGGCCAGGAGACCAGGTTGAACCCCTTAGTCCAGCCTGTGGTTTTGGTGGTGGTGGTGATTGGTAGTATTCTGAGTCAGAATCCCTCTCTGTCATCCAGGCCAGAGTGCAGGGGCCAATCTTAGTCATTTCCACTTCCACTGGTTGTGCTCCAAAGATCCTCCCACCACGACCTCCTGAGTGGCTGGCAAGACAGATGTGCATCACCATGCTTCGCTCATTCTTTTGGCTTCTTGTAGAGATGAGGACTCCCCAAGGTGCCTGGACTGGTCTCGAACCTGGGGGCTCTGATCACCCTCTCTCCTTGACCACCCAGAGCACTGAGTTGACAGATGTTTGCCCCTTCACCCAGCCTCCATATCCCTCTCAGGGTCCTACCATGAGGTCCGCTCCCTTCCAATTATCTGGAACCCCAAGAGTGCAGGCAGAGTTGCACTCTGTGCTGCCGATCCTTCCCCAGGGGGAGCACCTGGCACAGGGGAGTGTCTATGCTGGGGCACCCATCCCTCCACCCACCTCGTTACCAAGGGTGGACCCACTCGCTCTTTCCAGGGGACGCCATGGGGTAAAGGAGGGTGAAACTCTCAAACCTTTGGGAGACGGGGACGACCGGGAGACTCACACCTGTCTCCTTGGCAATTGGGAGACTGAGACAGGAAGATGACTAGAGCCCAGGAACTCGAGACCAGGATGAACACCATAGCAAGCCCCCACCTCGACCCCTAGCAAAACCCACAAAATCTTGGGAGAGGGTATGCCTCGGGGGGAGGATCACCTCCAGCCCATAGTTCAAGAGGCAGATAGACCAGGATGTCAACCAAATGGAAATCCTGTGATGGCAGCAGTTTGGGAGGCCCAATCCGAGAGGATGGCCTGAGTTGGGTGGTTTGAGAGCAGTTTGTGCAACCTAGTGAGAAAAGAAAAGAAAGAAAGAAAGAAAGAAAGAAAGAAAGAAAGAAAGAAAGAAAGAAAGAAAGAAAGAAACCCATTCTGCAAACCTTCGGCCCTCAATCCATCCCAACATCGCCAACATGTGAGGGCCCTCCAAACTCAGTACCTTTCTGCCCCAACTCCCCCAATGACTGCCTCTGCTTTGGTGTGGGGGTTCCTGAGGCTCCCTGGCCGTTTCATGGTAGCTCTCATCTCCGACAAGCCCAGGCTGGCTGACCCACAGACTTGTCAACAAGGACCTTCCTCCAAGAAACGTCAGGGACAAATCCCTCACCTGGGGACATTTCTTCCCACAATCCCATTTTTCCAGGATCAAAAGTCTGTAGCACTTTGAAGACACCATGCACAATTGATAATCTGTATGATTCTGATGTTTTTTGACAGAGGGTCTGGTTCTGTGGCCCAGACCAGGTTCCGAGTACATGATCATCATTCACTGCTATCCGCAGAATCGCAGGCTCTGACTGTCCTCTCGTCTCAGCGTCTGGAGTGTCCATGACGTTGGGCACCATGACCCCAGACACCCAGTTTGGAAGGCTACAGAGAAGGTGTCTCCCTGCATCTTTTGGGTGGACTTGAGCTCCTGGGCTCCAACCATCCTTCAGCCTTGGCCTCCCAGAGCACTGGGATTCCAGGCGTGGGCTGGCACACACAGCATTCTGGTTCATTTTCAACAAAGGTCAAGGCTGGGCTTGGGAGCTCAGCTTCATCACCCCAGCATATTGGGTGGCTGAGGTCAGTGGCTGGCCCAAGCCCATGGGTCTGAGATGTGCCCAGGAAACTTGGCAAGACCTCGTCTCTGCCCTACATCACAAATGAACTGGGTGTGGTGGCACACGCCTGTTGTTCCATCTCCTGGAACAAAGGGTGGGGAAGGCTCACCTGAGCCTGGTGGGATCTGTCTGCAGTGGCCAGGAGTGAGCTACCACCCTCTAGCCAGGACGATGGTGTGAGAATCTGACTCAACAAAAAGGAAAGAAGAGCATCCATTTGTGTATGGAGTTGTGATCTTCGTGAAGAGACAGAGATCATTGTGGAAGGAGGCCTCAGACTTGGGCGTAGAGATCCCAAAAGAGGGTGGATTGGCAGAAAATCAGGATGTGGCTTTGGAAGGCAGAGGCGGTGTCAGCTGGAGCGCGGGTGCTCGAGACTAACCTGGGACATGAAGCAAGACCTTGTCACTCCCCAGAATGCAAACCATCAAATTGCATGTAGTGGTGCCTGTGGTCTCTGCTATATGGAATATGGGGACCTCTGTCCCAGTGCGTGCCTTTGTGTTGCCCCTGATGACAGCAAGTGCAAGTCCAGGCTGGGCACCGTGGCTTATGGTCATCAACCCAGCGGCCTGGGAGGACAAGGCGGGAGGCTGCCTGTGTGCCAGGGACAGAGACCAGCCCAGACGACATGGCCAGACCACGTCTCAGCGAGGGTGGCCCAAAATCGAGTCAAGAGTGGTGGCCCCCGGGTCAAGGCTGCTTGGGGGCTGAGGTGGGAGGACCACCTGAGCCTCAAAGTTCAAGGCCCCAGAAGCCATGATCATGCCACCATGCCCCAGCGTGGAATGGAGACTCCAGAGACAAAAAAGACAACTCTGACTTGTGTCACAACGCACGTCCATGACTCCACAGGGAAAACTGTGCTTGGGTGTGAGATTATGCAGTTATCAGGAGACGAAGAGCCCCCCAGCCCAAAGGTAGCAGATGGTGCAACTGGAAGCTGGACTGGCCGTGGCATTGCCGGACTGCCTTGATCTCTCTATGCCTGAAGACCACCCTAACTCAGGGAAGTCTGTTCCGTGAGCTCACACGCATCTTCGCTGTGGGGCATGAGTGTGGAGGTGGAGGCAGACTTTCTGTGATGCATGACCGAAGGCAAGTGTGGGACGTGCCTGGTGGCCTCCTTTGAAACCTTCCGTGAACAACAGGTGGGACAGCCTTTTCCTCTCCCATCCCTGAGGGTGACTCCTCATGCTTGGTGGCAGGGGTGGTGGTAGTGGCAGTGGTGGTGATTATTATTATTTGGAGTCAGAATCCCACTCTGTTGCCCAGCTTGGAGCACAGGGGATCACTCATGGTCACTGTGGACTCCACCTGCCAGGCTCAGGTGATCCTGCTGCATTGGCCTTCTGAGGGGCTGGAACCACAGGTCTTTGCCACCACACCTGGCTAATCTTTGGATTTATTTTTGATGGCGGAGTTGAGGTCTCGCCCTGTGGCCCCAGCTGGTGTTGAATCTGCAGGCCCAGGTCATCCACTCACCTGGGCCTCCGAAGGACTGGGATGCCAAACTCAGCCCCTGAGCCTGGCATGTGGTTGTGGTGGTGGTGGTGGTTGGTACTACTATTCTGAGTCTGAGTCCCACTCTGTGTCCCAGGTCGGAGCACAGGGGTCCGCTCTTGGCCACCATGGCCTCCACTGGCTGGGCTTCAGCGATTCCCCTGTGGCATCCTCCCATGTGGCTGGAAAGGCAGGAGTGTGCCACCATGCTCGGCTCACTTATTTTGCTTCTTGTAGAGACGAGCTGTTGCCTAGGTGCCCAGGCTGGTCTCAAACCTGGGGTCTCAGGCCATCCTCTCGCTTCATGCTCCCAGAGCATCAGTAAAACAGGTGTGAGCCCCTCACTCGGCCTCCACACCCCTCTTAGGGTCCCAATGCAAGGCCTGCTACCTTCCAATGACCCATGACTCCAGAGAGGGTGGCTGGATTCTCCCACAGAGCACTACCCTGGGTGAGTGGCTGATGCAGGAGCATGTCTTTGCTGGAGCTCCTACACCTCCGCCCACCTCCTTCCACAGGGTGGACTTGCTTGCTCCTCCTAGGGGCCAACTCAGGGAAAGAGAGGGCATGATTCTCAAAACTTCAGTGGGGCAGGGATCTCTAGGTGGCTCACATATGTGTCTTCAGCACTCAGGGAGACTGAGATGGAAGATGGCCGGTGCCTGGGAGTTCAAGAGCTTGCTGGTCACCATAGCAAATTCCCACCTCAACTCAAAGCAAAACCCAGAAAACCTAGGGTGAGGGCAAGCCTCGGTGGGAAGTTCCCCTCTGGTACAGAGTTCAAGACCAGGCAGGAAGACGAGGATGTTGACCAAATGGAAAGCCTATGATGGCAGCAGTGTGGCAGGCCAAGGTCAAGAGGATGGCCCAACTTGGGTGGTTTGAGAGCAGCCTGGGCAACCTAGTGAGGAAAGGAAAGAAAGAAAGAAAGAAAGAAAGAAAGAAAGAAAGAAAGAAAGAAAGAAAGAAAGAAAGAAAGAGAAAGAAAGCCTCCGCCCTCCAGCCTGGATGATGGAGTCACACTAAAACTCAAATAAAAAAGGAAAAAGGAAAAAAAAAAAAAGAAGTGCATGCATTTTTCTATGGAGTTGGGATCATCATGAACAGACATCAATCATTTAGGAAAGAAGCCCCAGGCTTGGGAATAGAGTTCCCGATAGACGTTGGTTCGACAATGAGGACATTCCACCAAGAAATGCCAGGGACAAATCCCTCACCCGGGGACATTTTGTCCCCCCAATACCTATTTTCCAGGATCTAAAGCCATTCCCCCTGTGAATACACCACGTGCATTTGAGAATCTGTGTACGATTCTGATATTTTTGAATACAGGGTCTGGCTGTGGCATCGACTGGGGCTGGGGACATGACCGTCATTCAAAGCCAGGCTCAAAATCGCAGACTTCGAAGTTCCTCCTGCCTCAGCCTCCAGAGTGACCTGGACGACTGGCACCTAGAACCCAGTCACACTGGAATGGTGCAGAGATGGGATCTCCATGCATGGCCCGATCTGGCCTTGGACTCTGGTGCTCCAACCATCCTCTCGCATCAGCTTCCCAGAGCACTGGAATACAGGCTTGGCACGTTGCCCCAGGCCTTGTGGTTCATTTTTGACAAAGGATCCAGGTTGGGCTCAGGGAATCAACCTTGTCATCCCAGGGCTTAGGAGGTCAAGGCCAGCAGCTGGCCAGAGCTTGTGGGCTGAGGCTCGCCTGGGTACCTTGTCGAGACTTCGTCTCTACCCTCCATTCCAAATGAGCCGGGTGTGGTGTCACATGCCTGTCCTTCCGGCTCCTTAGAAGGCCAGGGAAATGCTCGCTGGAGCCCAGCAGACCGAGGCTATGGTGGCCAGGAGTGAGCCACAGTCCTCCAGCCTGGGTGACAGAGTGAGACTCTGACTCAAAAAGAAAAAAGAAAAAAGGAAAAAAAAGAAGAGTGTTCATTTGTGTATGGAGTTGGATCATCATGAACAGAAAGATCATTTGGGAAGGAGGACCTAGGCTTGGTCCTAGAGTACCTGAAACTCAGTGGATCATCAGATACTTGGGCTGTGGATTTGGATGGCTGAGGCAGGAACCTCTGGAACCTGGGAGTTCGAGACCAGCCCGGGCCCATAGTGAGACCTTGTCGCTCCCAGGAAGGCAAACACCATTGTTGCTCGTGTTGGTGCCCACCATCCCAGCAACACAAGATGCGTTGGCCCCCATCCCGGGGCTTTTCTTTGCATTGCCACCTCCAACAGAATGAACAAGTCCAGGCCAGACACCGTGGTTCATGGCCATCATCCCTGCAACCTGGGAGGCTGAGGGGGAGGCTGCCTGAGACCAGGAGTCGGGGACCAGTCTGGGTGATGAGGCCAGACCCCACCTCGATCAGAGGTACCCAAAATTGATTCACGTACAGTGGCCCGAGGAGTCCTGGATGCTCCAGGGATGAGGAGGGAAGACCTCCTGAGTCCCAAATGTCAAGACCCCAGGAGCCACAGTCATGCCACCACGCCCCAGTTCAGCCAAAGGAGACTCCAATGACAAAAAGGATCCCTCCCACGTGCGTCACGATGTGTATCCATGGTTACCCAGGGAAGAGTCTGCATAGGCAGGGAACGATGAAGTGATCAGGATAGGAAGGGTCCCTCCCCCCACCTGAAGGTGGCAGACAGGGAGACCGAGACCTGGGCTGGCCATGGAGTTGCCAGACTGAATTAATCGCTCTGTGCCCAATGGCCGACCTAGCTCATGGCCGTCTATTCCATGAGCCCACATGAGTCTTTGTCATGGGTCATGAGTGTGGAGGGTGGAGACAGGCCTTCTGGGGCATGTGGCTGAAGGTGTGGGACGGATGTGCCCAGTGGTGACAGGCCAGAAATTATCTTTTTCTCTCCCATCTGGGGATGACTCCTTGTGCTGGGTGGCAGGGGTGGTGGTGGTGGTGGTGATTTTAATATTTGGAGTCGGAATCCTGCTCTGTCACTCAGGCAGGGACACAGGGGCATGCTCATGGCCACCGTGGACACCACCTGCCAGGGTCAGGCGATCCTCCCACCTCAGCCCACAAAGTGGCTTAAACCACAGGCCTGCACCACCACCCCGACTAATCTTTGGATTTATTTTTGTTGGCTGAGGTTAGGTCTCACTCTGTGTCCTGGACTGGTGTGAAACATGCAGTCTCAATCCATCCAATTCCCTCAGTCTCTGAGGGCCGGGATGCCAGGTTGAGCCCCTCAGCCAGGCCTGTGGTTGTAGTGGTGGTGGTTATTGGTATTATTATTCTGAGTCAGAGTCCTACTCTGTCACCCAGGCTGAAGCTAAGGGGCAGGCTTTCGGTCACTGTGGCCTCCACCAGCTGGACTCTGGCAATCCTCCTTCCACGTCCTCCCGAGTGGCCAGAACAACAGTCGTGCACCACCATGCTTGGCTCATTTATTTGGTTTCTTGTAGAGACGAGGTCTTGCCAAGTTGCCTGAACTGATCATGAACCTGTGGACTCAGGCCATCCTCTTGCCTCGGCCTCACAGAGTGCTGGGATGACAGGTGTTAGCCCCCACGCCTGGCCTCTACACCCCTCTCAGGGCCCCACTGAAAGGCCTGCTCCCTTCCAATGACCTGGGAACTCAGAGATGGAGGGAGGAGTCACCCATCAATACCACCCTGGGTGAGCACCTGTCACAGAGGTATGTCTTTCCTGGGGTGCCCACACCTCCACCCACCTCAATCCACAGGGTGGACCTGCTCCCAGGGACCACATCAAGGAAAGGGAGCGTGTGACTCTCAAATGTTCGGGGAGGCAGAGATGGGAATATGGCCCGAGACCAGGAGCTCGAGACCAAGCTGGATATCACTACAAGCCCCCACCTTGATCCCAAGAAAAACCCAGAAAACCTTGGGTGAGGTCAGGCCTTGGTGTGAGGATGGCCTCTGGCCCAGAGTTGAAGACCAGGCAGGAAGACCATGATGTTGACCAAATGGAAAGCCTGTGATTGCAGCAGTTTGGGAGGCCCAGGCTGAGAGAATGGCCCTAGTTGTGTGGTTTGAGAGCAGACTGGGCAAACTAGTGAGGAAAGAAATGATAGAACAAAAGAAAGAGAGAAGGGAAGGAAGGAAAGATGGAAGAAAGAAATAAAGGAAAGAAAAAAAGAAAGAAATCCATTCTCCTGAAAACATTCTGCCCTCAGTCCTTCTACTCCCATACCCCAACATCTGAGGGTCACCCAAAATAGGCACCTTCCAGCCCCAACCTCCACCCAAAGACTGCCCTCGCTTTGGTGCAGATATTCCCAAGGCTCCCTGGCCTTGTTCCTGTTGGGTGTCCTCTCCGAGGTGAGAAATGTGCCCCAGGTAGGCTGATGCTCTGACTCGGCAATGGTGACCTTCCACCAAGATAGGCCAGGGACACATCCCTCACCCAGGAACATTTCTTCCCCCAATCCCATTTTTCCTGGCTCTAAAGCCAGTCGCCCTATGAACACACCATGAACAGTTGAGAATCTGTGTATGAATCTGATGATTTTGTAGACAGGGTCTGGCTCTGTGGCCAGGCTGGGACCTGGGGACATGACCATCATTCACTGCCCATCTCAAAATAACATGCTCCAGCGACCCTCCAGCCTCAGCCTCTGGAGTGGCCAGAATGACGTGCACCTTGAACCTAAACTCCCTGTATGGATGGGTGTGGAGACAGTGTATCCCTGCGTGGCCCAGACTGGCTTGTGCTCCTGAACTCTAGCCATCCTCCCATCTTGGCTTCCCAAAATGCTAGGATTCCAGGCATAGACCACTGCGCCAGAACTTCTGATTCATTTTCGATGAGGAATCAAGTCCAGGTTCGCATGCTCAGCATTGTCATTCCAGTGCTTTGGGAGGCCAAGGCCAGTGGCAAGCCCCTTCCTGTGAACTGAGCCCCACCCGGGCATCTTGGCGAGACCTCATCTCTATTCGCCATCCTAAATTAGGCCGATGTGGTGGTGTGCACCTGTCATTCCGGCTCCTTGGAAGGCCAGGGAAAGTCTTGCCAGAACCAGACAGGCCGAGGCTGTGGTTACAGGGAGTGATCCACTGCCCTCTAGCCCAGGCAATGGAGTGAGACTCCAACTCAAAAAAAGGAAAAAAGCATAAAAAAGAAGAACATCCATTTGTGTATGGAGTTGGGATCATTGTGTTCAGACTGAGATTATTTGGGAAGGAGGCCCCAGCATTTGGCCTAGAATTCCTGAAAGATGATTGATCAACAGCCAATTGGGCTGTGGCTTTGTGAGGTGGAAGCAGGGGACCATTGGTGCCCAGAAGTTAGAGACCAGCCTAGGCCATCTAGCGAGAACCAGTCGCTCCCTGGAATGCAAAAACTGGTCGCACATCGTGGCGCCCACAGTACCAACTGCAAGGGATGCGGTGGCTTCCATCCTGGGGCATTCCTTTGCATCACCGCTGCCAACAAAATGTGTGAATTCATGCCGGGCACTGTGGCTCATGGCCATAGGTACCGACTCTGGGAGGTGTGCGGGGGCCCACCCCGCAAGGGTCATTAGATGTCCTGAAGGAGAGACAGATAGGCGAAAGACGAAGATAATATACACGGACACCTGCTTCTTGAACAGATGATGATTTAATGTTAGTTAACACAGAGATTTTATACCATTCGTTAAGGGGCAAGACAAAGAAAATTGCTTCACGTACAAATCTTCTAAAAGTTACCATCTAGTGGTCTTAGTAGCAAACAAACCAAGATTTCCATAAACATTTAGACAACAAGTCTTATTCATAAAGCCAACAATGATACTTTCAGTCCAATGTCCCAAATTACAGTCCTTGAAATGTCTCAAGAAAGTTTCTTTAAGTGTACATTTCTTTATGTGTCAGGAATTTTCCCATCTTAGGTTTTTATGTTCTTCAGAGTCCTGTGATTGCCTCCCTTGTCCAGATGTCCTCGTTACTTTTCTCTTATCTTGCAGTGTTTGTTTCTAAAGATAACTCAAAAGAAGCTTTTAGTAATGTTTCCCAGGCCCCTCAAGGTTACTTTCTGTTTTAGCTGATCTGTCATAAAAGTGTCTGATTATTATATTATGAGTTCAGTGAAAACCCACTCTATAAATGTTAACTTAGAATTTTAACTATTGAATTAAGTAAAAACATTAACAGTAATCTTTATCCTGTCAGTGAAAACAGTGTTATAAATCACCTACATAACTCTTAGATAAATGTTAGAATTTATAATGAATTCATAATGAACTTACTATAAACTTGTGCTTCTAAAAAACCTTATCTCTAAACACTAAACTGCATAATTCAAAATCAAATGAGTGAATATACTTATATCATTTATTACTTAAGCAATATCTAGTAACTTATAACCAAGTAAAAGAAAGCATTCTTGATGTGCTTCAGAGTTTAGCCCTTGCATATGTTAGAAAAGGCCAAGTGGCATAGTGGGAAAATGGAAAAATAAACCATGACATTTCCAGGTTAGCTGTGAGTACTTCACATAAACATGCCATTTTCTTCTTCCACGACTGCACAGAATTCTTCAGCGGTATCAAACAGCAAAGGTGGAAGACAGAAGGGCCTCAGCTTCCTGGGCTCACCCTGTGGCCTGGGGTCTTCGGCCCACCCGGACACTGTCAATCAGGTGGGCCTCCAAGGCTGGCTTCTAACATGGAAGAGGGTGGCTGCCTGAGCCCAGGATTCAGAGACCAGGCCAGGCGATGTGGCCAGACCTCGTCTCGGTGAGAGGTCTCCTCAATCGAGTCAGGCATGGTGGCCCCCAGAGTCCTGGCTTCTTGGGGGTTGATACAGGAGGACAACCTAAGCCAGGCAGATCGAGGTCCCGGGAGCCACAATCATGCCACCATGCCCCAGTCTGGCCTATGGAGACACCAGAGACAAAAAAGACACCTCCCACGTGTGTCACGAAGGGTGACCATGGCTCCCCAGGGAAAGTTCCACTTTGGTGGGGTATGATGGAGTGATCAGGAGATGAAGGGGCCCACCCCTATCAGAAGGTGGCATACCAGGAGACCGGAACGAGGGTTGGCCATGGCATTGCCCCACCACCATGATCAGTCTGTGCCCGATGGCTGCCCTTGCTTGGGTCCGTCTGCTCTGTGGGCTAACGCATGTCTTTACCGTGCAACATGGATGTGGAAGGTGGTGGCAGGCCTTCTGGGAAGCATGGCCAAAGACTCAGGACAGACATGCCCAGTGGCCACCATAGAAACCTCTCATGAACAATAGGCCAGAAAGTGTCTTTTCAACTCCCATCCCTGAGGGTGACTTCTCCCGCTGGGTGGCAGAGGTGGTGGTGGTGGTGGTGATTATTATTATTTGGAGTCGGAATCCTGATCTGTCATCCAGACCAAAGCACAGGGGCACTCACAGTCACCACAGACTCCACCTGCTGGGCTCAGGCGATGCTCCCGCCTCAGACCATGAGTGGCAGGAACCACAGGCAGTCGCCACCAAGCCTGGTTAATTTTTTGATTTATTTTTGATGTCTGAGAAGAGTCCTCACAGTGCCTCTCGGCTGGTTTCAAACCCTCAGGCTCAGACCGTCCCCTTGCCCAAGCCTCAGAAGGGCCGGGTTGCCAGGCTGAGCCCATGAGCTTGGCCTGTGTTTGTTTGGGGTGATGGTGGTGGTTGGTATTATTATTATGAGTCAGTGTGCTGCTCTGCCATGCAGACCAGAGCACAGGGGCCTGCTCTCAGCTACTGCAGCCTCTACCAGCTGGGATCTGGCTATCCTCCTGCCATGAACTCCCAGTTGCCCAGAATGACAGGCATGCATTCCCATGTTTGGCTCAATTTTTTGGCTTCTTGTAGAGACGAGGTCTCACCTGGTTGGTACCCTGGTTGGTATCAAACCCCTAAGGTCAGGCCATGCTCTCACCTCAGTCTTTCAGAGTGCTGGGATGACAGACCAGAGACCTTGCACCCGGCCTCCACACACCTCTTGAGGCCCAAACGCGAGGCTCACTCCCTTTAGATCACGCAGGACCCTGGAGTGGGCGACTGGAGTTCTCTGCTGAGCCCTCCCTGGGGGGAGCACCTGGTGCATGGGTGTGTCCCTGCTGAGGTGCCACTCCTCCACCCACCTCATCCCTCAGACTGGACCCACTCACTCTTACCAGGGGTCACCTCGGGGAAAGGGAGGACATGACTCTCAAAATTTTGGGGTGCGAGGAAGGCCAGGAGATTTACACATGTCTCCTTGGCACTCAGGGAGGTCAAGAATGGGAAGATGGCCAGAACCCTGGAGCTGGATTCCAGGGTGGTGGAAATCATAGCAAGACCCCACCTCGACCCCAAACAAAACCCAGAAAAACCTTGGTTGAGGGGAGTCCTCAATGGGAAGTTTGCCACCAACTCAGAGCTCAAGACCAGGCAGGAGGACCAGGATGTCGATCAAATGGAAAGCCTGTGATTGAGGCAGTTTGGGAGGCCCAGGCAGAGAGGATGGCCCAAGTGGGGGGTTTGAGTGCAGCCTGGGCAACCTAGTGAGTAAAGAAAAGAAAGAAAGAAAGAAAGAAAGAAAGAAAGAAAGAAAGAAATGAAGGAAGAAGGAAGGAAAGAAGGAAGGAAGGAGGGAGGGAGGGAGAGAAGGAAAGAAAGAAAGAAAAGAAAGAAAGAAAGAAAGAAAGAAAGAAAGAAAGAAAGAAAGAAAGAAAGAAAGGTTATCCTGCAAACATTTTGCCCCAATCCTTCCACCTCCATCCCCACAACATGTGCGGGTCCCTCAAGGTCAGCACCTTCCAGCTACAGCCCCCCAGTGGCTGCACCCACTTTGGTGTGGGAGTTCCTGAGGCTCCCTGGCCCGGTTCCTGTTGGTTCTCCTCTTTGAGGTGAGAAATGTGCTGCAGGCAGACCAATCCTCAGACTTGGAAATCAGGACCTTCCACCAAGAAAAGCCAGGGACACATCCCTCACTCAGGAACATTTCTTCCCCAATCCAATTTTTCCTGGCTCTAAAGCCAGTCATCTGTGAACACACCACACGCAGTTGAGAATCTGTGTACAGTTATCATGTTTTGGAGATAGGGTCTGGCTCTGTGGCCCAGGCTGGGGCCCGGGGACACGATGGTCATTCACCAACAAGCTTGAAATCACAGACTCTGGAAATCCACCTGTCTCAGCCTCCAGAGTGACCAGGACAATGAACACCTCGAACCTAGACTCCCTGTTTGGATGAATGTGGAGACAGTGTCTCCCTGCGTGGCCCAGACTGGCCTTGGGCTCCTGACCTCCAGTCATCCTCTCACTTTGGCCTCCCAAAATGCTGGGATTCCAGGCGTGGGCCACTGTGTCAGCCATTTTGGTTCATTCTTGATGAAGGATCAAGTCCGTGTTCGAGTGGTCAGCCTTGTCATCCCAGTGCTTTGGGAGGCCAAGGCCAGGGGCCAACCCTAGCCTGTGGGCCAAGACCCACCTGGGAAACTCGGTGAGACCTCGTCTCTACTCTCCATCCCAAGTGAGGTGGGTGTGGTGGCATGTGACTGTTGTTCTGGCTCCTCGGAAGGGCAGGGAAAGGCTTGCTGGAGCCCAACAGGCCAAGGTTGCAGTGTCAGGGAGCGATCCACTCCCAGTCAGCCTGGGTAATGGAGTGAGACTCCTACTCAAAAAAAAGGAAAAAAGGAAAAAAAAGAAGAGCATCCATTTGTGTATGGAGCTGGGATCGTGGTGAACAGACAGAGATTATTTAGGAAGGAGGCCACAGCCTTTGGCCTAGTGTTCCCGAAAGACAGTCGATAGGAAGCCAATCAGGGTGTGGTTTTGTGAGGTGGAAGCAGGGGATCACTGGAGCCCAGGAGTTCGAGACCAGCCTGGGCCACATAGCAAGACCTCGTCACTCCCCAGAACACAAACACTGGAGTCGCACTTGGTGATGCATGTGATCCCGACTCCAAGGGATGCGGTGGCCTCCATCTCAGTGTGTTGCTTTGCATCGCCCCTACCAATTGAACGTGTGAATCCATGCCAGACACTGTGGATCATGGGCGTCAGCCCTGCACTAGGGAGACTAGGGCAGGAGGCTGCCTGAGCCCAGGGGTAGAAGTCCAGCTCAGGCGATGTGGCTAGACCTTGTCTCAGTGAGAGGTATCCAAAATCAAGTCAGGCATGGTGGCCCCCAGCATCCCGTCTGCTTGGGGACTGAGGCAGGAAGACCACCCTAGACCCCAGTGCCACAATCCTGTCACTGTGCCCAAGCCCGGCTGATGGAGACACTGGAGACAAAAAAGACACCTCCCATGAGCATCACTATGGGTGACCACGGATCTCCAGGAAAAGTTCTACTTGGGCGGGGTACGATGGAGTGATTGGGAGACAAAGGGGCCCACCCCTGTCAGAAGGTGGCATTCCAGGCAACTGGAACCTGGGCTGACTGTGGCATTGCTGGACTGCCTTGATTACTCTGTGTCCCACAGCTGCCCTAACTCGGGTCCATCTGTTCTGTAGGCTCACGTGTCTTTGTCGTGTGTCATGAATGTGGAGGGTGAAGACAGTTCTTCTCGGGTGCATGGGCAAAGATACGGGACAGACATGCCTAGTGGTCACCTTTGAAACCTCCCGTGAATGACAGGTCAGAAAGTGTCTTTTCAACTCCCATCCCTGAGGGTGAATTCTCCCTCTGAGTGGCAGGGGTAGTGGTGGTGGTGGTGGTGGTGATTATTATTATTTGTAGTCAGAGTCCCAATCTGTTACTCAGGCCAAAGTGCAGAGGAACTCACAGCCACCACGGACTCCACCTACTGGGCTCAGGTGATGCTCCCACATCAGACCATGAGTGGCTGGAACCACAGGCAGTCGCCACCACGCCTGGATAATCTTTGGATTTATTTTTGATGCCTGAGAAGAGGTCTCACCCCATGTCCTGGGCTGGTTTTGAACATGCAGTCTCAGTCCGTCCATTCGCCTGTGCCTCCAAAGGGCTGAGATGCCAGGATGAGCCCATGAGCCTGGCCTGTGTTTGTGGTGATGGTGGTGGTTGCTATTATTATGAGTCGGAGTCCCTCTCTGTCATGCAGGCTTGAGCACATCTTCCTGTCTCGGGCTCCCTGAGTGATGAGGAGGCAGGCGTGAGTCACCTGACCATCCCTGCCACACCCACCTCATTCCCCAGGGTGGACCAGCTTACTCCTTCCAGGGTCCACTTTGAGGAAAGCGAGTGCATGATTCAAACCGTTGGGGGGGTCTGGCTAGGCTACTCATGCCGGTCTACTCAGCACTTGGAGAGGCCAGGATGGAAATATGGCCAGAGCCCAGAAGCTGAGACCAGGCTTGACACAATAGCAAGCACCTACCTCGACCTCAGGCAAAACCAAGAAAACCTGGGTTGAGGACAGACCTCGGCAGGAGGATTGCTTCAGGCCAAGAATGCAAGAACAGGAAGGAAGACAAGGATGTCAACCACATGGAAATCCTGGGATTGCAGCAGTTTGGGAGGCCGAGGCCAAGAGGAAGGACTGAGCTGGGAGGTTTGATAGCAGCCAGGACTACCTAGTGAGGGAACAAAAGTGAGAGAGAGAGGAAAATAAAAAAAGAAAGGAAGGAAGGAAGGAAGAAAGAAAGAAAGGAAGGAAGGAAGGAAGGAAGGAAGGAAGGAAGGAAGGAAGGAAGGAAGGAAGAAAGGAAGAAAGAAAGAAAGAAATCTAAATCAACAAAGAAATCCATTCTCTTATGAAGCTTCTTCCCTCAGCCCTTCTACTACCACCCCCCACAAGCGAGGGTCCCCCAAACTCAGCACCCTCGGGTCCCAACCCCCCCAATGGCTGCCCCCACGTTGGTGTGGTAGTTCCCATGTCTTCCTGGCCCAGTTCCTGCTGGCTCTACTCTATGAGGGAGGAATTGTGTCCCAGGCAGGCCAACACCAACTCGGCAACAAGGACCTTCCACCAAGAAAAGCCACAGACACATCCCTCACTGGGAACATTTCTCCACCCCAATTGCATTTTTCCTAGCTCTAAAGCCAGTCACCCTGTGAACACACCACGCACAGTTGAGAATATATGTACGATTCTGATGTTTTTGGAGTCAGGATCTGGCTCTTTGACCCAGACTGAGGCCCACGGACATGACCGTCGTTCACCGCCAACCTTGAAGTTGCAGGCTTCGGTGATCCTCCCACCTCAGCCTCCAGAGTGGTCAGGATGACCGGTACCTCGACCCTAGACTCCCTGTTTGGATGGATGCGGAGATGGGGATTCTCTGCATGGCCCAGGCAGGCCTTGGGCTCCTGCTCTCCAGCCCTACTTCCACCTTGGCATCCCATAGCACTGGGATTCCAGTCATGGGCTGCCAAGCCAGGCCTTCTGGTTCATTTTTGAAGAAGAATCGAGGCTGGGCATGGGGGATCAGTCTCATCATCCCAACACTTTGGGAGACTGAGGACAACGGTCAGCCTGAGCGCATGGGCCGAGACCTGCCTGAGCACCTCTATGAGACCTCATCAATACTCTCCATCAGAAATGAGCCAGGCGTGGTGGCACACGCCTGTAGTTCTGGCTCCTCAGAAGACCGGGGAAAGGCTTGCTGCAACCTGGTGGGCTGAGGTTGTGGTGGCTGGTAGTGAGCCACTGCCCTTCAGCCTAGGTGACAAAGTAAGACTCCGACTCTACGAATAAAAGGAAAAAAGGAAGAAAAAGAAGAGCAACCATTTGTGTTTGGAGTTGTGATCATCGGTAACAGACAAAGATCATTTGAATAGGAGGCCCAAAACTTGGACATAAAGTTCCTGGAAGATGGTGGATTGGCAGAAAATCAGGCTATGGCTTTTGAAGATCGAGGCAGGGGACCACTGGAGCCTGCGAGTTCAAGATCACCCTGGGCAATGTAGCTAGAACTCATTACTCACCGGAATGGAAACACTGGATTCACACGTGATGTCACCCATGGTATCGGCTATGTGGCATGCGGTGGACTTCATCCCAAGGCATTCCTTTTCATCACCCCTTGTGACAGAACTTAGGAGTCCAGGCCAGAACCGTGGCTCACGACTGTCAGCCCTGCACTCTGGGAGGCTGAGGCAGGAGGCTGCCTGAGCCCAGGGGTCACAGAGCAGCCCAGGCAAAGTGGCCAAACCTTGTCTCAGCAAGAGGTTGCCAAAATCGAGTAAGGTGTGATGGCCCATGGAGTCCAGGATGCACAGAGCCCGAGGTGAGAGCTCTGCCTGAGCCCCGCAGGCCATGGCCTCAGGAACCATGATTGTGCTGCCACGCACCAGCCTAGCAGACGGAGATTACAGCAACACAAAAGACGACTCCCATGTGCATGAAGACATGCATCCACGCCTCCCCAAAGAAAGATCTGCTTGGGCTGGGGATGATGGAGTGATTGGCAGAGGAAGGGGCACTCCAAATGCCTGAAGGATACCTTTGAAACCTCCTATGAACGACAGGCAGGAAAGTGCCTTTTCCTCTCCTGTCCCTGAGGGTGACACCTCGCACTAGGTGGCAAGGGCAGTGTTGGTGGCAGTGGTGGTGATTATTATTATTTGGAGTGGGAATCCTGCTCTGTCACCCAGGATGGAGCATAGGAGCATGCTAATGGCCACCACGGACTCCACCTGTCAGGCTCTGGTAATCTTTGAATTCATTTTTTTTTTTTGAGTTGTAGTCTCACTCTGTCTGGAGTGCTGTGACCACTTCCAGCCACCGCAGCCTCAATCTGCTGGGCTCCGGTGATCCTTCTGCCTCAGTCTTCCAAGTAGCTGGAATTACAGGCATGCACTACCACGCCCGGCTGAGTGTTTTTATTTATTGTAGAGATGAGGTCTCACTGCCCAGGTGGGTCTCGAACCCATGGGCTCAGGCAATCCACTTACCTCAGCCTGGATACATTTTTGATGGCTGAGACAAGATCCTGTCCAGTGTCCTGGGCTGGTCTCAAACCCACAGGCTCAGGTAGTCCTCTCATCTTGGCTTCTGAAGGGCTAGGATGCCAGGATGAGCCCCTGATCCCAGCCTGTGGTTGTGGTGGTGGTGATTGGTATTATTATTCTGAGTCAGAGACCCGATCTGTCTCCCAGGTCAGAACACAGGGACCCGTTCTCAGCCACCTCAGCCACCAATGGCTGGGCACAAGTGATCCTACTGTAATGGCCTCTTGATTGGCCAGAATGACAGGTGTGCGCCACCATACTCTGCTCTTTTTGTTTGTTTCTTGTAGAGAAGAGGTCTCCCCAAGGTGTCAGGACTGGTCTCTTACCCAGGAGCTCAGGCCATTGTCTTTGTGTGGCCAAGCCCCAACCTTGGCCACCCAAAGCTCCAGGGTGACACATTGAGCCCACATGCTGAGTCTTCACACCCCTCTAGTGGCCCCACCATTAGGCCTGCTCCATTCAAACGACCTGGGACTCAGGAGTGGGCAGCCAGATTCACCCACCGAGCCCACCCAGGGAATGCCTGGGGTAGGGGTGTGTCTCTGCTGGGGCTCCCACCCATCTAAATGCTTCATTCCCCATGGTGGACCTGCTCAGCTCTCCCAGGGGCCACCGTGAGGAATGGGATTGCATGATTCTCAAACCGTTGGGGGGTAGGCCAGCTAGGCAACTCATGCCTGTCTCCTTGGCACTCATGGAGGTTGAGACAGGAAGAAAGACTGAGACCGGTAGCTGGGACCAGGCTGGACACCATAGCAAGCCCCCACCTTGACCCCAGGAAAACCCAGAATACCTTGGGTGAAGGCAGTCATCAGCAGGAGGATCGCCTCTGGCCAGAGTTCAGTCCAGGATGTTGACCAAATGGAAAGCCTGTGATTGCAGAAGTTTGGGAGGCTGTGGCCGAGAGGAAGGTGTGAGATGGGAGTTTTGAGAGCAGCCAGAGGTACTAGTGAGGGAACGACATAAGGAGAGAGAGAGAGAATAAAGAAAGAAAGAAAGAAAGAAAGAAAGAAAGAAAGAAAGAAAATTAAGTCAACAGAGAAATCAATTCTCCTGCAAACCTTCTTCCCTCTGTCCCCCCCCCACTCATAGGAGGGTCCCCAAGCTCAGCAGCCTCCGGCCCCAACCCCCCACAATGACTGCCCCCCCTTGGTGCAGGTGTGCCTGAGGCTCCCTGGCTGGGTTCCTGCTGACTCTCTACTCATAGGTGAGAAATGTGCCCCAGGAAGGCCGACCCTCTGAATCAGCAACGAGGACCTTCCACCAAGAAAGGCCAGGGACACAACCCTCACCCAGGGTCACAACCCTCACCCAGGGACATTTCTTTCCCCAATCCCATTTTTCCTGACTCCAAAACCGACCGCCCTCTGAACACACCAGGGGCAGTGGATAATCTGTGTACGATTCTGATGTTTTTGGAGACTTGGTCTCTCTCTGTGGCCCAGGCTGGGGCTTGGGGATACAACCGTCATTAACTGCCAGCCAAGAAATCCTGGGCTCCAGCAATCCTTCCACTTCAGACTCCAGAGTGGCTGGACCGATTGGCACCTCATCCCCAGACCCCCTGTTTGAATGGTTGTGGAGATGGGGTCTTGCTGCATGTCCCAGGCTGGACTTGGGCTGCTGGGCTCCAGCCATCCTCCTGCCTCGGCCTCCTAGAGCACTGGGACTCCAGCCATGGTCTACCATGCCATACCTTTTGGTTCGTTTTTGACAAAGAATTGAGACCAGGTTCTTGGGCTCAGCCTTGTCATCCCAGCACTTTGCATGGACGTGGGAAGCTGCTGACCCCAACCCACAGACTGAGACCAGCCCAGGCAACCAGGTGAGACCTTGTCTCTACCCTCCATCCCAAATGAGCCTGATGTGGTGACACGTGCCTGTAGTTCCTTCTCCTCAGAATGCTGGAGAAAGTCTTGCAGGAGCCCGGCTGCAGTGTCCGAGAGTGAGCCACAGCCCTAAAGCTTGGATGAAGGAGTGAGGCTCCGACTTAAATAAAAAAAAGAAAAAGGGAAAAAATGAAGAGCATCTATTTGTGTATGGAGTTGGGATCATTGTGAAAAAACAAGGATCATTTGAAAAGGAGGCCCCAGCCTTGGGCCAAGAATTCATGAAAGATGGTGGATTGGCAGACAATTGGGCTGTGGCTTTGGGAGGCCGAGGTGGGGGAATGCTGGAGCCTGGAAGTTCGAGGCTAACCTGGGCCACGTAGCAAGACATCGTCACTTCTCGGAATGCAAACACTGGAGTCATGCAGGCTTGCACCCGTGGTCCAGGGTGCATGGGATGCGGTTGCCTCAATCCCAGCATGTTCCTTTGTGTCGCCCCTACTGAAAGAATGTATGAATCCAGGCCAGGCACCAGGGCTCATGGCCGTCAGCCCTGCACACTGGGAGACTGAGGCAGGAGGCTGCCTGATCCCCTGGGGGTCAAAGAGTAGTCTGAGCGACAGGATCAGCCCTCGTCTCAGCGAGAGGTCCCCAAAATTGAGTCAGGTGTGGTGGCCCCTGGAGTCCTGACTGCTCGGGGGCCAAGGTGGGAAGTCAGCCTGAGGTCAGCCTGTTGAGGCCCTGGAGGCCATGATAGTGCTGCCACACACCAGCCCAATCAACAGAGACTCCAGCAACAAAAAGACACCTCCCACATGCATAACAACAGACTTCCAGGTCTCCACAGGGTAAAGTCCGTGTGGGCGGGGGATCATGAGAGGAAGGGGCATTCAACCCACCCAAAGACTGCAGACAGGGTGACCAGAATCTGGGCTGACTGCAGTGTTGATGAACCTCCTTTATTGCTCTGTGCCCGATGGCCATCCTAACTCAGGTCTGTCTGTTCCATGAGCTCAGACACGTCTTTGACGTGGGGCCCAATTGTGTAGGGTGGAAACAGGTCTCCTGGGATGCATGGTCGAAGGGGCATGATGAACATGCCTGGTGGCCACCTTTGAAACCACCCGTGAATGACAGGCCAAAAAGGACCTTTTCCTCTCCCATCCCTGAGCATGACACCTCATGCTGGATGACAGGGGTGGTGTTGGTGGTGGTAGTGGTGATTATTATTATTTGGAGTCAGAATTCCACTCTGTCATCCAGGTCGGAGTGAAGGGGCATGCTCACGGCCACTGTGGACTCCACTTGCTTGCCTCAGGTGATCCTCTCGCCTTGCACCCCCAGGTGGGTGGAACCCCAGACTTGCACCACCACACCTGGCTAATCTTTGGATTTATTTTTGATGGCCGAGACGAGATCACACCCCGTGTCTCAGGCTAGTGTTGAAACTACAGGTTCAGGCCATCCAATAACTTCTGCTTCTAAAGGCCTAAATGCCCGGCTGAGCCCCCGAGAATGGTCTGTGGTTGTGGTGGTGGTGGTTGGCATTGTTATTCTGAGTCAGAATCATGCTCTGTCACCCAGGCCGGATCTTAGGGGCCCATTCTTGGCCACCATGGCCTCCACCAGCTGGGCTTCAATGATCCTCCCACTGTTGCCTCCCGAGTGGCTGGACCGACAGGCATGCACCACCAAACTTGGGTCATTTTTTGGCTTCTTGTAGAGACAACTCTCTCAAAAGTGCCTGGGCTGGTCTTGAACCTGGAGGCTCAGGCCATCCTATCGCCTCGGCCTCCCACTGGGCCAGGTTGACATGCATGAGCCCCCGCTCCTGGCCTGCACAACCCTCTCTGGGCCCCACCTCGAAGCCCACTCCCTTCTGTTGACCCAAGAAGCCAGAGAGGGCGGCTGGAGTGGCCCACTGTGCCCTCTCCAAAGGGAATGCCTGAGGCAAGGGTGTGTCTTCACCAGGGCAAACAACCCTCCGCCCACCTCATTCCTCAGGGAGTACCCACTTGATCCTTCCAGGGCAACCTTGGTAAAGGGAGGGCATGACTCTCAAACTTTCATTGGGGCGGGCATGGCAGGGCAACTCACGCTTATCTCCTTGGCACTCAGGGTGGCCAAGATGGGAAGATGGCCGGAGACTTGGAGATTGAGAACAACCTGGACACCATAACAAGCCCCCACATCGACCCAAACCAAAAACCAGAAAACCTTGGTTGAGGGCAGGCCTCAGCGGGAGGATCGCCTCTGGCCCAGAGTTCAAGACCAGGCACGAAGACTCGGATGTCAACCAAATGGAAAGCCTATTATTGCAGAAAATTGGGAGTCCTTGAAAAAGAAAGAAAGAAAGAAAGAAAGAAAGAAAGAAAGAAAGAAAGAAAGAAAGAAAAAAAGCCCCAGCCCCACCCAATGTGATTGTCCACAAAGCTCGGCACCTAACAGTCACAAAACACCCCCCAGTGGGTGCCCACACTTTGGTGCAGAATTTCCTGAGATTCCCTGGCAGGGTTCCTGCCAACTCTCCTTCTGAGGTGAGAAATGTGCCCCAGGGAGGCCGACATTCCAAATTGGCAATGAGGACCTCCACCAAGAAAGACCAGGGACATATCCCTCACCCGGGCACATTTCTTCTTCCCAATCCAATTTCTCCTGACTGTAAGACCAGTCGCCCTGTGAATACACCATGTGCAATTGATAATGATTTTGGAGACAGGGTCTGGCTCTGTGGCCCAACCTGGGGTCCAGGGACATGACCATGGTTCACAGCCAGGCTCAAAATCGTGGGCTCTGGTGATCCTCCCACCTCAACTTCTGGTGAGGCTGGGAGCATGGGCACTCTGACCCCAGATCCCTGTTTGGATGGGTGTGGACATGGGGTCTCCCTGCATGTCCCCAGTAGGCCTTGGGCTTCTGGGCTCCAGCCATCCTCCCACATCAGATTCCCAGAGTGCTGGGATTCCAAAAATGGTCCACCATGCCAGGCCTTCTGGTTCATATTTGACGACGGATTGAGGCTGGACCCAGGGGTTCAGCCTCATCATTACAGCACTTTGGGGGGCCGAGGCCATAGGGTGGTCTGAGCCCATGTGCCGAGAACTGACCAGGCACCTTGGCGAGACATCATCTCTACCCTCCACCCCAAATGAGCCGAGCATGGTGGTGAGCAACTGTCATTCTGGTTCCTCAAAAGGCCGGCAAAAGCCTCACCAAAGCCCGGCGGGACGAGGCTGCAGTGGCCAGGAGGAAGCCACTGTCCTCCAAACTGGGCAACTGAGTGAGAATCCAACTCAAAGATTAAAAAGGAAAGAAGGAATAAAAAGAAGAGCATTAATTTGTGTATGGAGTTGGGATCATCGTGAACAGACGGATGACATTGTCATCAGACATGGGGAAGGAGGCCCCATCCTTGGGCCTAGAGTTCCCAAAAAATCATGGATTGGCAGATAATTGGGCTGTGAATTTTGGAGGGAGAGGTGGGGGACCGCTGGAAACCGGGAATTCCAGACCAGCCTGGGCCACACAGCGAGACTTCATCGATTCCCAGAATGCAAACACTGGAGTTGCAGTGGTGGCGCCCATGGTCCTGGCTACACAGGACGTGGTGGCCCTCACCCTGGGGAATTCCTTAGTGTCAGCCTCACCAAAAGAACATGCAAGTCCAGGACAGGCACCATGGCATTCTCATGGCCACCTTGGACTCCACATGCCGGGCAATCATCCCATCTCGACCCCCTGAATGACTGGGATCAGAGAATTGCATCACCACACTCAGTTAATGTTTGTATTTATTTATGATGGCCAAGATGAGGTCTTGCCCCATGTCCCAGGCTTTTGTGGAGCCCGCAGTCTCAACCCATCCACTCCCCTGGGTCTCCAAAGGTACAGTATGCCAGACTAAGCCCATGAGCCTGGCTTGAGGTTGTGGTGGTGTTGGTGGTTGGTATTATTATTCTGAGTTGGAGTGCCACTCTATCACCCCGGTGGGAGCTCAAGTGTCTGCTCTTGGTCACCTCTGCTTCCACAGACTGGGCTCTAGCGATCCTCCCACCGTGGCCTCCTGAGTGGCTAGAACGACAGGCTTGCACCACCAAGCTTAGCTCATTTTTTGACTTCTTGTAGAGAAGAGATCTCATAATGGTGCCCGGGTTTGTCTCAATCCGGGGGCTCACATTCTCTCACACTGGCCTCCCAGAGTGCCAGGATGATAGGCATGAGACCCTGCCCACGGCCTCCATATCCCTCTTGGGGCCCCATTGTGAGATCTGCTCCCTTCCGATGACCCGGGAACTTGGCATGGGTGGCTGGAGTTGCCTGCCGGGCCCTCCCGGTGGGAGCGCCTGGTGCAGGGGAATATCTCTGTTGGGGTGCCCACCCCTCCACCCACCTTGATCCTCAGGGTGGACCTGCTTGCTCCTCACAGTGGCTGCCTAGGGGTAAGGGATGGCATGACTCTCAAACCTTGAGAAGGTGAGGATGGTCAGGGGATTTATGCCTGTCTCCTTGGCACATGGGGAGTCTGAGATGGGAAGATGCTGGAGCTTGGGAGCCAGAGACCAGGCTGGACACCATAGCAAGCCCCCACATTGACCCCAAGCAAAGGATTGCATCCGGCCCAGAGTTCAAGATCATGCAGGAAGGCTAGGATGTCAACCAAATGGAAAGCCTGTGATCACAGCAGTTTCGGAGGCCCAGGCCGAGAGCATGGCCCGAGTTGGGCAGTTTGGGAGCTCCTGGGAAACCTAGTGAGGAAAGAAAAGAAAGAAAGAAAGAAAGAAAGAAAGAAAGAAAGAAAGAAAGAAAGAAAGAAAGAAAGAAAGAAAGAAAGAAAGAAAGAAATCCATTCTCCTGCAAACCTTCTGCCCTCAGTCCTTCTCCCACACCACTCTGACATATGAGGGTTGTGCAAGCTCGGCACATTTCAGCCCAGGACCCCCCAATGGCTGTCCCTGCTTTGGTTTGGGAGTTTCTGAGGCTCACTGGCCGGGTTCCTGAAGGTTTTCCTCTCCAAGGTGAGAAGTGACCCAGCCTAGGGAATAGAGTTCCTGAAAGATGGTGCATCAGCAGACAATGGGGCTGAGGCTTTGGGAAGCCAAGGTGGGGGACTGCTGGAGTCCAGGAGTTCAGTTCCAACCTGGGCCTTGGGCTCCTGGGCTCCATCCATCTTCCCGCCTTGGCCTCCCAGATCTCTGGGATTCCAAACGTGGGCCACCGCGCCAGGCCTTCTGGTTTCTTTTCAATGAAGGATCAAAGCCAGGTTCAGAGGCTCAGCCGCCTCATCCCAGTGCTTTGGGATGCTGAGACCAGGGGCTGGCCCAAGCCTGCGGGTTGAGACACACCTAGGCACCTCGGTGAGACCTCATCTCTACACTCAAACGAGCCAGGTGTGGTGGCCCATGCCTGTCGTTCTGGCTTCTCAGAATGCCAGGGAAAGGCTCACCAGAGCCTGGTGGGCCAAGGCTTCAGTTGCCCGGAGCGAGCCAGCGAACTCCTAACTGGGCGATGGTGTGAGACTCCAACTCATAGAATAAAAGGAAAAAAGGAAAAAAAAAGAAGAGCATCCATTTGTGTATGGAGTTGGAATTGACGTGAACAGACAGAAATCATTTGAGAAAGAGTCCCCAGCCTTGGACCTAGAGTTCCCAAAAGATTGTGGATTGGCAGTCCACGGGCTGTGGCTTTGGGAGGCTGAGGTGGGGGACCGCTTGAGCCCAGGAGTTCCAGACCAGCCTGGGCCACGTAGTGAGACCTCATCGCTCCCCAGAACACAAACACTGGAGTTCCATGTGGTGGCACCCACTGTCTTGGCTACATGGGATGTGGTGGCCTCCATCCTGGGGTGTTCTTTGCATTGCCCCAGTCAACAAAACATGTGAGTCCAGGCCAGGTCTCATGGCTGACAGCTGTCAGCCTTGTGTCATTGGAGGCAGAGGCAGGAGACTGAGCCTGGGGGTTGGAGACCAGCCCGGGAGATGTGGCCAGACCTCATCTCGGCGAGAGGTCCCCAAAATCGTGTGAGGCATGCTGTCCTCCAGAGTACTGACTGTTCAGAGGCCGAGGTGGGAGGACAAAACTGAGTCCCAAAGGTTGATGCCCTGGGAGCCACTTTTGTGTCACTGCACCCAGCCCGGCCTATGAAGACAAGTGCCTGAAGGTCCATGATTGACATGTCCAGTGACCGTCTTTGAAACCTCCCACAAATGACAGGCTGGAGTGCCTTTTCCTTTCCCATCCTTGAGGGTGTCTCCTCACACTGGGTGGCAGGAGTAGTAGTGGTGGTTGTAGTGATTGTTATTATTTAGAGTTGGAATCCCACTCTCACCCAGGCCAGAGCACAGGGCCCTGCTCACACCCACCGTGGACTCCACATGCCAGGCTCAGGTGATTCTCATGCCTTGGTCCCCCAAGTGGCTGGAACCATAGGCTTGTGTCGCCATGCCAGGTTAATCATTGGATTTATTTTTGATAGCTGAGACAAAGTCTTCCCCAGTGTCCCAGGCTGGTCTCAAACCCGCAGGCTCAAGCCATATACTCATCTCGGACTCTGCCCAGGATGCCAGTCTGATCCTCGGAGCCCAGCCTGTGGTTGTGTTGAGGTGGTTGGTATTATTATTCTGAGTCGGAGTCCCACTCTGTCATTCATGTTGGAGCACAGGGTCCTGTTCTTGGCCACCTCGGCTTCCATGGGCTGGGCTCTGGAGACACTCCCACCGTGGTCTCACAGTTCGCCAGAATGACAGGCATGCGCCACCAAGCTCAGGTCATTTTGTTGGTTTCTTGTAGAGATGTGGTCTTGCCAAGGTGCCCGGGCTGGTTTTGGCCTGTGGGCTCAGGCCATCCTCTCGCCTAGGCCCCCCAAAGCAACAGGATGACAGGCGTAAGCCCCCATGCCTGGCCTTCACATGCCTCTCGTGGCCCCACCGCAAGGCTCGCTCCCTTCAGATGACCTGGCACACCTGAGAGGGCAGCCGGAGTTGCCCTCCAAGCCCACCCTGGGGGAGCCCCTGGTGGAGTGGCATGTCTCTGGTTTGACACCCACCCATCTGCCACCTTGATATCCTGAGTGGACACACTCACTCCTCCCAAGGGCCACCTTGGGGAAAGGGAGTATGACTCTCAAACCATCTGGGGAGTGGGCTACCCAGAGGACTGAGGCCTGTCTCCTCAGCATTTGGAGAGGCCAAGACAGGAAGATGACCGGACCTTGGCAGCTTACACTAGGCTGGACACCAAAGCAAGACCCCACCTTAACCCCAAGCCAAACACAGAAAACCTTGTGTGAGCACATTTATCGGTGGGAGGATTGTCTCAGGCACAGATATCAAGACCAGGCAGGAAGACAGGATGTTGACCAAATGGAAAGCCTGTGATCATAGCTGTATGGGAGGCCGATTCTGAGAAGAAGACCCGAGTTGAGAAGTTTGATAGCAGCCAGGGCTACCTAGTGAAGTCACAAACTAGAGAGAGGAAAGAAAGAAAGAAAGAAAGAAAGAAAGAAAGAAAGAAAGAAAGAAAGAAAGAAAGAAAGAAAGAAAGAAAGAAAGTAAGAAAGAAAGAAAGAAAGAAAAAAGAAAGAAAGAAAGAAAGAAAGAAAGAAAGAAAGAAATCCATTCTCCTGCAAAGCTTCTGCCCTCTGTCTTTTGCAACCTGCCCACCACCACATACGAGGGTCCCCCAAGCTCAGCAACTTCCAGCCCAAATCCCTCCCAATGGCTCCCCCTGCTTTGGTGCAGGAGTTCCCAAAGCTGCATGGCCAGGTTCCTGCCAGCTCTCCTCTCTGAGCTGAGAAATGTGTCTCAGACATGTTGGCCCTGCCACTTGGCAATGAGGACCTCCCCCCAAGAAAGACCAGGGACACATTCCTCACCCGTAGACATTTCTTCTGTCCCAACCCCTTTTTTCTTGGCTCTTAAACCAGTCGGCCTGTGAACACACGATGTGCAGTTGAGAATCTGTATATGATTCTGATGATTTTGGAGACAGAGTCTGGCTCTGTGACCCAGGCTTGTGCCCAGGGACATGATCTTCATTCACTGCCAGTCTCAAAATTGCAGGCTCCAGCAATACCCTCAGCCTCTGGAGTGGCCGGGATGATGGTTACCTTGACCCCAGATCCCCTGTTTGGATGGGTGCGAAGACGGGGTCTACCTGCATGGCCCGAGCTGATCTTGGGATCCTGGGCACCAGCCATCCTCCTGCCATAGCCTCCCAGACTGCTGAGATTCCAGGTGGGGACTGCCATGCCAGGCGTTCTGGTTCACTTTCAATGAAGGATCGAGGCCATGCTCAGGGGCTCAGCCTCATCATCCTAGCACTTTGGGAGGCCAAGGCCAGCAGCTGGCATGAGCCCATGGGTTGAGATCTGTCTGGGCATCTCGGCGAGACCTCATCTATACCCTCCATCCCAAATGAGCTGGGTAAGGTGGCGTGCACCTATTGTTCTGGCTCCTCAGAAGGCTGGGGAAAGGCTTGCTGGAGCTCGGCAAGCCAAGGCTCGCTGGAGCTCGGCAAGCCAGGAACAAACCACCACCTTCCAGCCTGGGCAATAGAATGAAACTCCGACTCAAAGAAAAAAGGAAATAAGGGGAAAAAAAGAGAAGAGATTCCATTTGTGTATGGAGTTGGAATCATCGTGAACAGAGATCATTTGGGAAGGAGGACCCAGCCTTGGTCCTAGAGTTCCTGAAAGTCGCTGGATCAGCAGACATTCGGTCTGTGACTTTGGAAGGTCAAGGCAGAGGAATGCTGGAGCCCAGGATTTTGAGACCATCCTGGGCTGTGTAGCGAGAGCTCATCACTCCCCAGAACGCAAACACGGGAGTTGTGCCTGGTGATGCCTGTGGTTGCGGCTACATAGGATGTGGTGGCCTCCATCCTGGGGCATTCCTTTGTGTGTCAACCCTCTAACAAAAGGTGCAAGTCCAGGCCAGACACCATGGCTATCGGTTCTCAGTCCCTCAACCTGAGAGGCAGAGGTGGGAGGCTGCCTGAGCCCAGGGGTCAGAGAGCAGCCTGGGCAATATGGCCAGATGTTGTCATGGTGAGAGATCACCAAAATTGAATAAGGCGTGGTAGCCCCAAGGGTCCCATCAGCTTGGGGACTGAGGCGGGAGAAGTGCGTGAGCCCCACAAATTGCATCCCAAGGAATGACAATTATGCTGCCACTCACCTGCATGGACAACAGAGACTTTGGCAACAAAAAAGATGCCTCCTATATGCATCACGATGGGCGTTCACGGCTCCCCAGAGAAAGGTGTGCATGGGTGAGGACAATTGTGTGATTGGGAGAGGCTGGGGCCCTCCCCCCACCAGAATGTGGTAGAATGGGCGACTGACACCTGGGCAGCCTGAGCATTGTCAACCACCTTGATCACTCTGTGCCTGACAGCCACCCTAACTCAGGGCCGTCTGTTCTGTGAGCTCACATGCATCTTTGCCATGGGACATGAGTGTGGAGTGTGGAGGCAGGTCTTCTGGGGTGCATGGCCCAAGGTTTGGGCTGGACCTGCCAGGTGGCCACCTTTGAAACCTCCCATGAATGACAAGTTGGAATGTGACTTTTTCTCTCCCATCCCTGATGGTGAATCCTCTCGCTGGTAGCAGGGGTGGTAGTGGTGCTTGTGATGCTGATTATTATTATTTAGAGTCAGAATCCCACTCCGTTGCCCAGGCCATAGCACAGGGACAAGCTCACGGCCACCACGGACTCCATCTGCTGGGCTAGGCGAACCTCCCACCTCGGCCCCCTGAGTTGCTGGAAACACAGACTGGCGCCACCATGCCTGGCTAATCTTTGGATTTTTTTTGATGGCCGAGACTAGGTCTTGCCACATGTCCCGGGTTGGTGTCATGCAGGTTCAGGCTGTTCACTTGCCTTGACCTCTGAATGGCTGGGAGACCAGGCTGAGCCCTTGAGTCTGACCTGTGTTTGTGGTGGTTGTGGTGGTTGGTATTATTATTCTGAGGTGGAGTCTCACTCTGTTGCCCAGGCCAGAGCTCAGGTGCCTGCTCTCAGCCTACATCCCCTCCACAGGCTGGGTTCTCGCAATCTTCATGCCATGGACTCCAGAGTGGCTGGAACAACAGTTGTACACCACCACGCTCAGCTCATTTTTTGGCTTCTTGTAGAGACTGGGTCTTTTCAAGGTGCCTGGACAGTCTTGTACAAGGGGGTCAGGCCATCCTCTCACCTTGGTCTCCCAGGGCACCGGGATGACGGGCATGAGCCCTCATTCCCATCTGGCCTCTACACCCCTCTTGAGGTCCCACCGCTAAACCCCACTATGTCCGATGACTTTGGACCTCAGAGAGGGCAGCCGGAATCAATCCCTGAGCCCTTCCTGTGGGGAGAACTAGCTCAGGTATGTGTCTCTGCCTGGGCACCTAACTCTCCATACCCATCATCCCCAGGGTGAACCAGCTCGCTCCTCCGAGGGGCTGCCACTGGGAAAAGGAAGGCATGACACTCAAACCTTCTGGGGGGCGGGTACTACCAGAAGACTCACACCTGTCTTCTCAGCAATAAGGGAGGCCAAGATGGAAAGATGGTCAAAGCCCTGGAGCTCAAGACCAATCTGGACACAATAGCAAGACCCCACCTTGGCCCAAAGCAAACCCCAGAAATCCTTGGCTGAGGGCAGGCCTTGGCAGAAGGATCGCCTCTGACCCAGAGTTCAAGAGGCAGAAAGACCAAGATGTCAACCAAATGGAAAGCCTGTGATCGCAGCACTTTTGGAGGCCCAGGCCCAGAGGATGACCAGAGTCAAGTGGTTTGAAAAGAGCCTGCTCAACACAGTGAGGAAAGAAATGAAAGAAACAAAGAAAGAAATCCATTCTCCTGCAAATCTGCCATCAGTTCTTCCCCCCAGCTCCCCCCACATTTGAGGGTCCTCCAAGCTTGGCACCTTCCAGCCCCAACACCCCCAATGGCTGACCCCACTTTGTTGTGGGAGTCCCCAAGGCTCCCTGGCCGGGTTCCTGCCAGTACTCCTCTCTGTGGTGAGAAATGTTCCCCAGGCAGGCCAACCCTCTGACTCAGCAACGGCGACCTTCTTCCAAAAAAGGGCAGTGACACATCCCTCAACCAGTGACATTTATTCCCTCCCAATCCCATTTTTCCTGGCTCTAAAGCCAGCTGCTCTGTGAATATACCACACGCAGATGAGAATCTGTGTATGATTCTGATGTTTTTGGAGACAGAGTCTGACTCTGTGTCCCAGGCTGGGGTCAAGGGAAACGATTGTCGTTCACTGCCAGCCTCAAAAATGTCGGCTCCGGTGATCTTCCTGAGATTCCTTCCTGAGATTCCTTCCTGAGACTCCTGAGACAAAAAGGAGGCCTCCCACAGGCGTCATGACAGGTGTCCATGGCTCCCCAGTAAAAGTATGCATGGGCGTGGGAAGAGGGAGTGATCTGGAGATGAAAAGACCCTGCCCCCACCCGAAGGTGACAGACAGGGCGACTGGAACCTGCCTGCCTACAGCATTGCTTGACTGCCTTGATCGCTCTGTGCCTGACATACACCCTAGCTCGGGCCAGTCTGTTCCATGAGCTCACACACTACTTGCCATGGGCCACGAGTGTGGAGGGTGGAGGTCGGACTTCTGGGGCACATGGAAAAAAGCGTGGGATGGATTTGCCCAGTGGTCAGCTTTGAAATCTTCCACAAACGACAGGCCAGAAACTGCCTTTTCCTTTACCATCCCTGAGTGTGACTCCTAGCGCTGGGTGTCAGGGGTGGTGGTGGTGGTGATTTTTATTATCATTTAGTAAGAATACCACTTGTTCACCCAGGTCAGAACACAGGATCACACTTATGGTCACCATGGACTCCACCTGCTGGCCTCAGGCAATTCTCCCACCTTGGTCCCCAAAGTGGCTGGAACCATAGGGCTGTGACACCACGCACAGTAAAACTTTGGATTTATTTTTGATAACTGAGACGAGATCTCTCCCCATGTCCTGGGCTGGTGTCAAACCCGCAGGCATAGGCCGTCCACTCACCTGGGTCTCAAAAGGGCCAGGAGGCAAGGTTGGGCCTCTGAGCCCAGGCTGTGGTTGTGATAGTGGTTCGTATTATTATTCTGAGTCAGAGTCCATCTCTTTTGCCAAATCTGGAGTGCAGGGGCCCACTATAGGCCACCGCAGTCTCCACTGTCTGTGATTTAGGAATTCTTCTGCCATGACTTTCCCAAGTGGCCAGAAGGACAGGCTTGTGCCACCACACTTGGCTCATTTTTTTGGTTCTTGTAGAGACGAGGTCTTGCCAAGGTGCCCGGGCTGATCTCAAACCTGGGCGCTCAGGTCATCATCTTGCCTCGGCCTCCTAGAGAGTTGGGATGACAGGCATAAGCCCACACACCCAGACTCCACACCCCTCTTGGGGCCCCACCACTAGCACCAATCCCTTGCAAAGTCCTGGAACCCCAGAGAGGGTGACTGAAGTTGCCCACCGAGCCCTCCCTGGAATGTGCACCTGGTGCAGTCACTTGTCTCCACTGGGGTGCCCAGCTCTTCACCCACTTCATTCCCCAGGTTATACCCACTCGCTTCTCACAGGGAGAGCCTTGGGGAAAGGGAGGACATCTCTCAAACCTATGGGAGGCAGAAACTACCAGGTGACTCAGGCATGTCTCCTCAGCACTTGAGGAGGCCGAGATGGGAGGATGACTGAACCACTGGAGCTTGAGACCAGTCTGGACACCATAGTAAAACACCACCTCGACCCCAAGCAAAACCCAGAAAACCTTGGGTGAGGGCACACCATGGTTGAAGGATTGCCTCTGGCCCAGAGTTCAAGACCAGGCAAGAAGACCAGGATGACTACAGAATGGAAAGCCTGTGATCGCAGCAGTTTTGGAAGCCTGGGCCAAGAGGATAGCCTGAGTAGGGCAGTTTGAGAGCAGCCTGGGCAACCTAGTGAGGAAGGAAAAGACAAGATAGAAGGAAAGAAAGAAAGAAAGAAAGAAAGAAAGAAAGAAAGAAAGAAAGAAAGAAAGAAAGAAAGAAAGAAATCCATTTCCTGAAAGTCTTCTGCCCTCATCCCATCCCCGTTCGACTCCTCCACATGTGTCGATCCCCCAAATCAACACCCTCCAGTCCCAACCATACCCCAAATGGCTGACCCCACTTTGGCGTGGGAGACCCTGAGCCTCCCTGGCCAGTTTCCTGCCGGCTCTCTTCTCTGAGGTGAGAAATTTGCCACAGGCAGGCGGACCCTCCAACTCAGCAATGAGGACCTTTCGAAAGAAAGACCAGGAACACATTTCTCACCCAGGGACATTTCTTCCTTTGCAATCCCATTTTTCCTTTCTCTAAAGCAAGTCACCCTGTGAACACACCATGTGCAGTTGAGAATCTCTGTATAATTCTGATCTTTTTGGAGACAGGGTCTAGCTCTGTGACCCAGGCTGGGACCCGGGGAAATGACCGTCATTCACCGCCTATCTCAAAATAATGGGCTCCAGCGATCCTCCCACCTCAACTTCCGGATTGGGCAGGATGACGGGCACCTCGACGCTGACACCCTGTTTGGATGAATGCAGAGATGAGGTCACCTTGCGTTGCCCAGGCTGGCCTAGTGTTCCTGAGCTCCAGACATAACTTCCGTCTCTGCCACCTAGAGCACTGGGATTTCAAGGTCAGCAGCTGTGCCACAAATTCTGGTTCATTTCTGACGAAGGATTGAGTTCGGGCTCAGGGCCTCAGCCTACTCATTCCAGCACTTTGGAAGGCTGAGGTCAGTGGCCAGCCTGTGTCTGCAGACCAAGGTCCACCTGGGCACCTCCACAAAACCTCGTCTCTACCCTCCACCCCAAATGATCTGTGCACGGTGGCACACACCTGGCATTCCAACACCTTGGAAAGCCAGGTTAAGTGTTGATAGAGCCTGGTGGACCAAGGCTCCAGTGGCCCAGAGGGAGCCATCGCCCTCCAGCCTGGGAGACAGAGTGAGACTCTGACTCAAAGAGAAAAAGAAAACAGGGAAAAAAAGAAGAGCATCCATTTTGATATGGAGTTAAAATCATCTTGAACAGACAGAGATCATTTGGGAAGGAAGCCAAAAGTTTCCAAAAGACTGTGGATCTGCAGATAATTCGACTGTGGCTTTGGGAGGCTGAGGCACGGGACCACTGGTGCCTGGGAGTTTGAAACCAACCTGGGCCATGTAGCGAAACCTCATCACTCCCTGGAATGCAAACACTGGAGTCACATGTGGTGGCAAAGGCAGTCCTGGGTACACGGGATGCTGTGGCCTCCATCCTGAGGCATTTCTTTGGTCCCACCTGCCAACAGAAAGTGCAAGTCCAGGCAGGGCACATTGGCTCATTGCCATCAGCACCTGCCTGAGCCCAGGGATTGGAGACCAGCCCAGGAGACATGGCCAGACCTCATCTCAGCAAGTGGTCTCCCAAATTGTGTCAAGATTAGTGGGCACCGGTTCCTGGCTTCTCAGGGGCCGAGGCACTAGAATCACCTGAGCCCTGGAGTTGGAGGCCCCAAGAGTCATGATCGAGCTGCCGTGCCCCAACCTGGCCAACAAAGACACCAAGAATTAAAAAGACGCCTCCCATGTGCGTCATGATAGGCATCCTGGGCTCTACAGGGAAAGGTCCACTTGGGCAGGACATGATGGAGTGATCTGGAGAGGAAGAGGCCCTCCCCCCACGTGTGGGTGTCAACAGGGTGACCCAAACCTGGGCTGGCCACAGGGTTGTCACACTGCCTTGATCACTCTGTGGCCAAAGGATGCCATAACTTGGGGCTCTCTGTTTTCCATGAACTCACACACGTCTTTTCTGTGGTGCACGAGTGTGGAGGGCGGAGGCTGGCATTCTGGGGTGTGTGACTGAAGGCGTGCAACAGAAGTGCCTGGTGGCCACCTTTGAAACCTCCCACAAACAATAGACTGGAAAGTGCTTTTTCTTCTCCCAACCCTGAGGGTGACTCCTCATTCTTGGTGGCAGGGGTGGTGATGGTGGTGGTGGAGGAGGTGATATTATTATTTGGAGTCAGAATCCTGCTCTGTCTCCCAGGCCAGAGTGCAGGGGGCATGCTCATGACCACAGTAGACTCCACCTGCCAGACTCAAGTGATTCTGCCGCCTCAGACCCCCGAGTGTCTGGAACCACAGGCCTATGCCACCATGCCCGGCTAATCTTTGGATTTATTTTTGATGGCAGAGACAAGGTCTCACCCTGTGTCTCAGGCTGGTGTCATATGTGCAGGCCCAGGCCATCCACTTGCCTGGGACTCTGAAGGGCTGGGATGCCAGGTTGAGCCCTGGAGTCCAGCCTGTGGTTGTTGTGGTGGTGGTGGTTGGTATCATTATTCTGAATAAGAGTCATGCTCTGTTGCCCAGGCTGGAGTGCAGTGACGTGCTCTCAGCCAATACAACATCCACCAGCTGGACTCCAGAGTCCTCTCACTATTTCCCCATGAGTGGCCAGAACAAAAGGCATGGGCCACCATTCTCCACTCATTTTTTTGGCTTCTTGTAGAGACAAGGTCTTGCCAAAATTCCTGGGGTGTTCTCGAACCCAGGGGCTAAGGCAATCTTCTTGCCTCATCCTCCCAGATTGCTGGAATGACAGGAGTGAGCCACAGCGCCCAGCCTCCACACCCTTCTTGGGTCCCCACCATAAGGCCCGCACCCTTCCAATGACGCGGGACCCTGGAGAGGGCTGCCAAAGTTCCCTGCCAAACTGCCAACCAAGGAAGGGTCAGGCTTATGGACATGTCTTCCGGGGTGCCCACCCCACCAACTGCCTCAATACCCAGGGTGGAACCACTCGCTGCTCCCAGTGGCCACCCCAGGGGAAGGGAGGTAGTGAATCTCAAAACTTCTCAGGGCCAGGAATGCAGGACGTTGCATGCCTGTCTCCTCTGCACTCAGGGAAGCCAAGATGGGAAGATGGCCATAGTCCAGGAGCTCAAGACCAGGCTGGACACCATAGCAAGCCACCACCATTACCCCAAGCAAAAGCCAAAAAACCTTGGGTGAGGGCAGGCATTGGCAGGAGGATTGCCTCCAGCCCAGAGTTCAAGAACAGGTAGGAAGAGCAGGATGTTGACCAAATGGAAAGCCTGTGATTGCAGCAGTTTGGGAAGCCCAGGCCGAGAGGATGGCCCAAGTTGGGTAGTTTGAGAGCAGCCTGGGCAATTTACTGAAGAAAGAAAGAAAGAAAGAAAGAAAGAAAGAAAGAAAGAAAGAAAGAAAGAAAGAAAGAAAGAAAGAACGATCCATTCTTCTGCAAAACTTCTCCCCTCAGTCCTTCCCCCCCCACCAACACATGTGAGGGTATCCCAAACTTGACACCTTCCAGCCCCAACTCACCCCAATGACTGTCACTGCTTTGGTGCAGGAGTTCCTGAGTCTACCTGCTGGCCCTCATCTCCGAGGTGAGAAATGTGCCCCAGGCTGGCCGACCATCTGACTCGGCAATGAGGACATTCTGCCAAGAAAAGCTAGGGACCCATTCCTCTTCTGGAGACATTTCATCCCCCCAATCCCATTTTTCCAGACTCTAAAGCCAGACGATCTGTGAACACACCACACAGTTGAGAATCTGTGTACAATTCTGGTGTTTTTGGAGACAGGGTCTGGCTCTGTGTCCAAGGCTGGGGCCCAGGACATGACCGGCATTCACCGCCAGCCTCTATATCTCAGGCTTTGGTGATCCACCCCCTCAGCCATCAGAGTGGCCAGGACAATGGGCACCTCAACACCAGACCACCTGTTTTGATGGATGTGGAGACGGGGTCTTCCTGTGTAGCCTGGGCTGGCCTTGGGATGCTGAACTCCAACCATCCTCCTGCTTCCACCTCCCAGAGTGCTGGAATTTCAGGCATGGGCTGTTGTGCCAGGCCTTCTGGTTCAATTTTTGTGAAGGATTGCGGATGGGCTTTGGGGCTCAGCCTCATCATCCCAGGACTTTGTTAGGCTGAGACCACTGACTGACCTGACCTCCTGGGCCGACAACCACCCAGGCATCTTGGTGAGACCTCATCTCTACCCTCCATCCCAAATAAGCCAGACATGGTGGCGTGTGCCTGTTAGTCTGGCTCCTCGAAAGTTAGGGACAGGCTCTCCAGAGCCCAGCGGGCCAAAGCTGTGGTGACTGGGAGTGAACCACCACCCTCTAGCCTGGGTGATGGAGTGAAACTCTGACTCAAAGAAAAAAAGGAAAAATAAGGAGACCATCCATTTGTGTATGGAACTGGGATCATCATGAGCAGACAGAGATCATATGCGAAGGAGGACACAGCTTTGGGCCTAGAGTTCTTGAAACCTGATGTATCGGTATACAAGCGGGCTGTGGTTTTGGGAGGCCGAGGCTGGGCCCATTTCAGCCTGGGATGAAAGACCAGCTTTGGCCATGTAGCAAGACCTCATTGGTCCATGGCAGGCAAACTCTGGAGTTGCATGTAGTGGCACCCACAGTCTTGGCTACACGGGATGCAGTGGCATCCATCCTGTGGCATTTCTTTACATCACCCCCATTGACCGAATGTGCGAGCCCAGCCAACATCATGGCCATCAGACCTGCACCCTTGTAGACTGACGTGGGTGGTGACCTGAGCCCAGGAGTCAGGGACCAGCCCAGGCAACATGGCCAGACCTTGTCTCAGTGAGAGGTTCCCAAAATTGAGTCAGGTGTGGGGACCCACGGAGTCCTGGCTGTTTGGGTGCTGAGGGGGAAAACCACATGAGTCCCACAGGTTGAGGCCCCAGGAACCACCATCATGCCACAGAGCCCCAGCCCAGCCTTTGGAGACTACGGAGACAGAGAAGCTACCTCCCATGTGCATCATGATGGGTGTCCACGGCTCCCCATTAAAAGGTCCATTGGGCAGGGGATGATGGAGTGATTGAGAGAGGAAGAAGTCCTACCTCAGCCCAAACGAGGCAGACAGGGCAACCCGAACCTGGGCTGGCTGAGTCAAGGCCAGACCACCTTGAATGCTCTATGCCTGATGGCCTTCCTAACTTGGGGTCGTTTGTTCCATGAGCTCACACATGTCTTTGCTGTGGGGCACAAATGTGGAGGGTGGGTACAGGCCTTCTGGCATGCATGGCCAAAGGCGTGGTGCAGACATGCCTGGTGGCCACCCATGAAAACTCCCGTGAATGACAGGCTGGAAAATGCCTGTTCCTCTCCCATCCCTGAGGATGACTCCTCACGCTGTGTGGCAGGGGTGTTGGTGGTGATTATTATTTGGAGTCAGTATACCACCTTCTCACCAAGGCCTAATCGCAGGGGCATGCCTACAGCCACTGTAGACTCCAACTGCTGGGCTCAGGCGATCCTCCTGCCTCAGCCCCATGAGTGGCTGGAACCACAGGCCTGCACCACCATGCCCGGCTAATCTTTCAATTTATTTTTGATGGCTAAGATGAGCTCTCACCCCATGTTCCGGGCTGGTGTCAAACCCATAGGTTCATGCTGTCCACTCATCTGGGCCTCCAAAAAGTGGGGATGCCTGGCTGAGACCCTGATCCTGGCCTGTGCTTGTGGTGGTGGTAGTGGTTGGTATTATTATTCTGAATTGGAGTCCCACTCTGTCACCAAGGCTGGAGCACAGAGTCCTGTTCTCGGACACTGTGGCCTCCACTGACTGGGCTCCTGTAATCTTCCTGCCCTGGCCTCCCAAGTGGCCGAAGTGACAGGCATTTGCCACCATGTTCAGCTCATTTTTTTGGTTTTTGTAGAGACAAGTTCTCACCAAGGTGCCTGGGCTGGTCTCAAATATGGGGACTCAGGCCATCTTCCCTCCTTGACCACCCAGAGTGATGGGAAGACAAGCGTGAGCACTCACCCGGGCTCCACACCCCTCAGGTCCCCACCATGAGACTGGCTACCTTCCAATGACCTGGGAACCCAGAGAGTGTGGCCAGAGTCACCCACTGAGCACTTCCCCAGGGGAAAGCCTGGTGCATGGACGTGTCTCTGCTGGGGCACCACCCATCTGGTTGCCTAATTCCCCAGGTTGGAACCACTGGATCCTCCAAGGGGCTGTCTTGGGGAAAGGGAGGGTATGACTCTCAAACCTTCAGTGGAGCAAAGAGTGCCAGACAACTCACGCCTGTCTTCTTGGCACTTGGGGATGCCGAGATGGGAAAATAGCTGGAACTCGGGAACTTGAGAGCAGGCTGGACACCATAGCAATCCCCCACCTCGACCCCAAGCAAAATCCAGAAAACCTGGGGTGCGGGCAGGCCTTGGCGGGAGGATCGCCTCAGGCCCAGAGTTCAAGACCAGGAAGGAAGATCAGGATGTCGACCAAATGGAAAGCCTATGATCACAGCTGTTTTGGAGGCTAAGGCTGAGAGGAAGGCCCAAGTTGGGCAGTTTGAGAGCAGCCAGGACTACCTTGTGAGGGAACAAAAGACAGACAGAAGAAAAGAAAAAAAAGAAAGAAAGAAAGAAAGAAAGAAAGAAAGAAAGAAAGAAAGAAAGAAAGAAAGAAAGAAAGAAAGAAAGAAAAAAGAAATCCATTCATCTGCAAACATTCTGCCTTCATTTCTCCCTCCCACCCCACACATGTGAGGGTCCCCCAAGCTTGGCACATTTCAGGCCCAACCACCACCAAATGGCTGCACCCACTTTGGTGTGGGAGTTCCTGAGGTTCCCTGGCCTGGTTCCCGCCAGCTCTCATCTCCAAGGTGTGAAATGTGCCCCAGGCAGGTTGTCACTCCTACTCGACATTGAAGACCTTCCAATGACAAAACCCAGGGACACATCCCTCAACCAGGGACATTTCTTTCCCACCAATCCCATTTTTTCTTGGCCCTAAATACAGTCATCCTCTGAACACACAACATGCAGTTGAGAAGCTGTGTAAAATTCAGTTGATTTTTGAGACAGTGTCTGCCTAGGCTGGGGACTGGGGACAGGACCATCGTTCAAGGCTAGCCTCGAAATTGCAAGCTCCAGCGATCCTCCTGGCTCAATCCCCAGAGTGGACATGCTGACTTCCACCTAAAACCCATACCCCTTGTTGGAATGGGTGCGGAGATGGGGTCTCCCTGCGTAATCAGTGCTGATCTTGGGGTCCTGGGATCCAGTAACCCTCCTGCCTCGGACTCACAGAACGCAGGGATTCCAGGCATGGGCTGCCACACCAAGCCTTCTGGTTCATTTTAGATGAAAGATACAGGCCAGGCTTGGGAGTTCAGCCTCGTCATCCCAGTGCTTTGTGAAGACGAGGCCAGCAGCTGGCCCCAGCCTGCAGGCCAAGATCCACCCGCCCACCTCAGTGAGATCTCGACTCTACCATCCATCCCAAATGTGCCAGACGTGGTGGCACGCACCTGTCCTTCTGGCTCCGTGGAAGGCAGGGATGAGGCTCACCAGAACCTGGCATGCTGAGGCTGCAGTAGCCAGGAGGGAACCACCGCCCTCCAGCTTGGGCAATGGAGTGAGACTCCAACTCAAAGAGAAAAAAGGAAAAAAGGAAAAAAAGAAGAGGATCCATTTGTGTATGGAGTTGGGATCATCATGAACAGACAGATCATTTGGGAAGAAGGCTCTGGCCTTCCTGTCAGAGTTACCGAAAGACTGGATTGGCAGAAAATTAGGCTCTGGCTTAGGGAAACTGAGGCAGAGGACTGCTGGAGCTCGGGAGTTCGAGACCAGCCTGGGCCATGTGATGAGGCCTCATCGTTCCCCGTAACGCAAACTCTGGAGTTGTGCATGGTATCGCCCGCAGTTCCAGCTACACAGGATGTGGTGACCTCCATCCATGGTCATTGCTTAATATCATCCCTGCAGACAGAACATGCGAGTCCAGGCTGGGCACCATGGCACACAGCCATCAGCCCCGTGCCCTGGTAGGATGAGGTGGGAGGCTGCCTGAGCCCAGGGGTTGGAGACCAGGCTGGGCACCATGGCACACAGCCATCAGCCCCATGCCCTGGTAGGATGAGGTGGGAGGCTGCCTGAGCCCAGGGGTTGGAGACCAGCCTGGGCAACGTGGGCAGACCTCATCTCAGTGACAGGTTCCCAAAATCGAGTCACACATGGTGGCCCCCAGAGTCCCTGCTGCCTGGGACCAGATGTAGGAGGACCTCTTGGGCACTGCAAGATGAGGTCCAGGAAGTCACAATCGTGCTGGCATGCCCCGGCCTGGCTGACGGAGATTATGGTGACAAAAAGGACCTCTCCCATGTGCGTCATGATGGGAGTCCACAGCTCCCAAGGGAAACATTCACAAGGGTGCGGGCCATTGGAGTGATCAGGAGAAGAAGGGGCCCTCTGCCTGCCCAAAGTTGACAGACAGGGAGACCAAGATGGTATGCTGTCTGAGCCCAGGTGTCAGAGACCAGCCCAGTGATGTGGCCAGACCTCATCTCAGTGAGAGGCCCCCAAAATGGTGCCAGGCATGGTGGCCCCCAGAGTCCCAGCTGCTCAGAGCCTGAGGCAGGAGGACCTCCTTTGCCTCACATGTTGAGGCCTTGGGAGCCACGATCATGCCGCTGCACCCCAGCCCAGGTGACGGAGACTTTGACAACAAAAAAGATGCTTCTCACGTGCGTCACATCCTGTGTCCACTGCTCTCCAGGGAAATGTCCGTGTGGTCAGGGGAAGATGGAGTGATGGGGAGAAGAAGGGCTCTCCCCCCGCCCAAAAGTGGCAGACAGGGTGTCCAGAACCTGGGCTGGCCGTGGCATTGTTGGACTGCCTTTATCACTCTGTGCCCAACAGCCACCCTAGCTTGGGGTGATCTGTTCCATGAGTTCATACACGTCTTTGCTCTGGGGCCCGAGTGTGGAGGATGGAGGCAGGAATTTTGTTGCATGTGGCCAAAGGCATGGGATGGCTGTACTTGGTGGCCATCATTGAAACCTACCAGGAATGACAGGGTGGAAAGTGCCTTTTCCACTCCCATCCCTTAGCGTGACTCCTTGTGCTGTGTGGCACAGGTGTTGGTGGTGGTGGTGGTGGTGATTATTATTATTGGAGTCAGAATCCCACTCTGTCACACAAGCTGGAGTGCAAGGGCATGATCACAGTAACTGAGTACAACACCTGCCGGGCTCAGGCAATCCAACCACACCAGCCCCCTAAGTGGATGGAACCACACGCCCGCACCACCACATCCAGCTAATCTTTGATTTATTTTTGATGGCCAAGACGAGGTCTTGCCCCATGTCCTGGGCTGGTGTTGAACATGCAGGCCCAGGCCTCTACTCCCTTGGGCTTCAGAAATGTGGGAATGACAGCCTAAGACCCTGATCCCAGCCTGTGGTTGTGATTGTGGTGGTGATTGGTATTATCATTATTAGTCGGAGTCCCATTCTTTCTCCAAGGCTGGAGCTCAGAAGCCCACTCTTGGACATAGTGCCCTCCATTGGCTGGGCTCCAGTGATACTCCCGTCGCGGCCTCCCAAGTGGCCTGAATGACAGGCATGGGCCATCACGCTCAGCTCATTTTTTTGGCTTCTTGTAGAGACAAGGTCTCGCCAATGTTGCGTGACTCATCTTGAACACAGGTTCTCAGGCCATCCTCTCACCTCAGTCACCCAGAGAACCAGGATGAGAGCCGTGAGCACCTGTGCTCAGCCTCCACAACCCTCTCAGGGTCCCACCACAAAAACCTCTCCCTTGCAACAAACCGGGACCCCGAAGAGTGTGGCCAAAGTCACCCACTGAACACTCCTCGGGGAGAGTGCCTGAAGCAGGGCCGTGTCTCTGCTGGGGTGCCCACCCCTCTGACCACCTCATTCCCCAGGGTGGAAATGCTCGCTCCTCCAAGAGGCCACCTCCGGAAAAGGGACGGCATGATTCTCAAACCTTCAGGGAGGTGGGAAGACTGGACGACACACACCTGTCTCCTCAGCACTCGGGAAGGCTGAGATTGGAAGATGGCCAGAGCCCAGGAGCTCAAGACTAGGATGGACACCATAGCAAGCGCCCATCTCAACCCCAAGCAAAACCCAGAAAACCTTGCATGAAGGCAGGCCTCGGTGGGAAGTTCTCTTCTGGCCCAGAATTCAAGACCAGACAAGAAGACCAGTATGTCGACCAAATGGAAAGCCAGTGATGGAAGCAGTTTGGGAGGCTCAGACCGAGAGTCTGGTCTGATTTGGGTGGTTTGAGAGCAGCCTGGGTAACCTAGTGAGGAAAGAAAATAAAGAAAGAAAAAAGGAAAGAAAGAAAGAAAGAAAGAAAGAAAGAAAGAAAGAAAGAAAGAAAGAAAGAAAGAAAGAAAGAAAGAAAGAAAAACTCATTCTCCTGCAAACTTTCTGCCCTCAGTCCTTCCCATCCCCGGCGCCCCCACATATGAGTGTCCCCCAAGCTCAGCACCTTCCAGCTGCAACTCTCCACCAATGACTGCCCCAATTTGGTGTGGGAATTCAAGAGGTCCCCTGGCCTGGATCCTGCCAGCTCTCCTCTCCTAGGTGAGATATGTGCCCCAGGCAGGCCAACCCTCTGACTCAACAATGAAGACCTTCAGCCAAGAAAGCCCTCACCCAGGGATATTTCTCCCCCCAATCCCATTTGTCCTGGCCCTAAGTACATTCGCCCTGTGAACACACCACACGCAGTTGAGAGTCTGTGTATGATTTTAATGTTTTTGGAGCCAGGGTCTGACTCTGTGGCCCACGCTATGACACAGCGACACGACCGTCGTTCATCGCCAGTCTCGAAATTGCAAAATCTGGCGATACCCCTGCCACAGCCTCTGGAGGGGCCGGGATGACAGGCACCTTGACCCCAGGTCACCTGTTGGGATGGGTGCAGAGATGGGGTCTCTCTGTCTTAGTGTGGCTTTTGGGTTCCTGAACTCAAACCATCCTCCAGCCTCGGCATCCCAGATTACTGGAATTCCAGGCATGGGCCCCCACCGGGCCTTCTGGTTCATTTTCCATGAAGGATCAAGGCTGGGCTCAGGCTCAGCATCATCATCCCAGTGGTTCGCGAGGCCAAGACCAGCAACCAAACTGAGCTAATGGAACAAGAGCCACCTGGGCACCTGGGCGAGACCACGTCCCTACCATTTATCCCAAATGAGCTGGGTGTGGTGACTCATGCCTTTCATTCCCACACCGTGGAAGGTTGGGGAAAGGCTTGCCGCAGCATGGCATGCTGAGGCTGCAGTGGCCGGGAGCAAGTCTACGTCCTCCTGCCTGGTCTACAGAGTGAGACTCGACTCAAAGAAAAAAAGAAAAAAAAAGAAGAGCATCCATTAGAGTATGGAGTTAGGATCATCCTGAACAGAGATCCTTTGTAAAGGAGACCACAGCCTTGGGCCCAGAGTTTCTGCAAGATGGTGGATTGACAATCTGTCGGGCTGTGGCTTTGGGAGGCAGAGGAGAGGGACCACTGGAGCCCAAGATTTCGAGACCAACCTAGGCCAAGTGGCGAGACCTTGTCACTCCACATAATGCAAAAACTGGAGTCACGTGTGGCAGTCGCCCATGGTCCTGACTAAATGGGATGTGGTGGCCTCCATCCATGGGCATTCCTTTGCATCACCTCTGCAGACAGAACGTGGTTGTCCAGGCCAGGCACCATAACACACGACCATCAGAACCATGCCCTGGGAGGCTGAGGCGGGAGACTGCCTGAGCCCAGGTGTTGGAGACCAGCTCAGGTGACATAGCCAGGCCTCATCTCAGTGAGAGGTCCCCAAAATTGAGTCAAGTGTGGTGGCCCCTGGAGTGCCAATTGTTCAGGGACCGAGGTAGTAGGATGTCCTGTGCCCCACGGGTCGATGTCAAGGAGCCATGTCATGCCACCACACCCCAGCCTGTCTGATAGAGACTTGGCACCAAACAGACACTTCCCACATATGTCAAGATGGGCGTCCACATTTCCCCAGGGAAAGATCCACGTGGGCAGGAGAAGATGAAGTGATTGGGAGAGAAAGGGGCCCTCCTCCCATCTGAGGGTGACAGACATGGCGTCCAGAACCTGGGCTGGCCGTGACATTGCCAGACTGCCTTGATCTCACTGTGCCTGATGGCTACCCTAGCTCTGGACCACCTGTTCCATGACTCACACGCGTCTTTGCTGTGGGGCACATGTATGGAATGTTTAGTCAGGCCTCCTGGGGCGCCCGGCCGTATGCTCTGGATGGACATTCCTGGTTGCCCCCTTTGATACCTCCCTCGAATGACAGACCAGAAAGTGACTTTTCCTCTTTCATCCCTGAGGATGATACCTCGCACTGAGTGGCAGGAGTGGTGGTAGTGGTTGTGGTGGTGATTATTATTTGGAGTCGGAATCCCACTGTATCACCCAGGCTGAAGCACAGGTGCATGCTCAGGGCCACTGCGGTGTCCACCTGCCGGGCACAGGCAATTCGCCTGCCACAGTCCCCTGAATGGCTGGAACCACAGGCCTGCACAACCACTTCTGGCTAATCTTTGGATTTATTTTTGATGGCTGAGACGAGGTCTCAGACCGTGTCCAGGGCTGTTGTCAAACTCAGAGTCTCGAGCCATCCACTCGCCTGGGCCTCCAAAGGGCTGTGATGCCAGGCTGTTAACCTGAGCCTGGCCTATAGTTGTGATGGTGGTGGTGGTTGGTATTATTATTGAGTCGCAGTCCTGCTGTGTCACCCAGGCTGGAGCGCAGGGCCTGCTTTCAGGCACCATGGCCTCCACCATCTGCACTCCAGCCATCCTCTCACCATGGCCTCCTGAGTGGCTGGAATGACAGGCATGTTCCACCATGCTTGGTTCAGTTTTTTGGTTTCTTGTAGAGATGAGGTCTCGCCATGGTGCCCAGACTGATCTTGAAACCGGGGTCTCAGGCCATCCTCACGCTTTGGTCTCCCAGAGTGCTGGAATGAGAGCCATGAGACCCTGCATCCTGCCTCCACACCCCTCTCGGTGCCCCACAGTGAGGCCCACTTCCTTCAGATGACCAGGAACCACAGAAAGGTCAGCCAGAGGTGCCCACTGAGCCCTCACCAGGGTGAGTTCCTGGTGCAGGGGCATGTCTCCCGTGGGGCACCCACCCCTCCCTCCAACATGTTCCACAGGGTGGACCCGCTTGCTCCTCCCAGAGGAAGCCTCAGGGAAAGAGAAGGCATGACTCTCAAATATTCATGGGTGCGGGGATGGTCAGGTGACTCACGCCAGTCTGCTCAGCAAACGGGGAGGCCGAGACGTGAAGGCAGTCCAAGACCAGGAGCTTGAATCCAGGTTGGACACCATAGCAAGCCCCCATCTTGATCCCAAGCAAAACCCAGAAAACCTAGGTTGAGGGTAGGCCTTGTTGGGAGTATCACCTCTGGCCCAGAGTTCAAGACCAGGCAGGATGACCAGGATGTCAACCAAATGGAAAGCCTGTGATTGCAGCTGTTTGGGAGACCCAAGCTGAGAGGATGGCCTGAGTTGAGAGGTTTCAGAACCTGGGCAACCTAGTGAGGAAAGAGAAAGAAAAAGAAAGGAAGAAGGAAAGAAAGAAAGAAAGAAAGAAAGAAAGAAAGAAAGAAAGAAAGAAGGAAGGAAGGAAGGAAGGAAGGAAGGAAGGAAGGAAGGAAGGAAGGAAGGGGAAAAAGAAAGAAAGAAAGAAATTTATTCTCCTGCAAACCTACTGCCCTCACTCATTCCCTCCTCCATCCCTGCACATGTGAGTGCCCCCATGCTCAGCACCTTCTAGCCCCAACCCCCCTCAATGGATGCCTCCACTTTGGTGCATGAGTTCCTGAGGCTCCCTGTCTGGGTTCCTGCCACCTGTCGTCTCTGAGGTTAGAAATTTGCCCCAAGCAATCCAAAGCTCTGCCTTGGCAATGAGGACTTTCTGCAAAGGAATACTAGCATTTCGTCCTTCACCTGGGGACATTTTTTTCCCCTAATTCCATTTTTCTTGACTCTAAAGCCAATCTCCCTATGAACAAACCACACGCAGTTGAGAATCCGTGTACAATTCTGATGTTTATGGGAACAGGGTCTGGCTCTGTGGCCCAGGATGAGGCTCAGTGACATGACCATTATTCATTGACAGCCGCAAAATTGCAAGCTCTGGCAATCCTGCCCCCTCAGTCTCTGGAGTGGCCGGGATGACAGGAACGTCATCCTCAGACCTCCTGTTTGGATTGGTGTGGAGATAGGGTCTCCCTGCACGGTCTGGACTGGCCTTGGACTCCTGGGCTTCTGCCAACATTTGGCCTCGACCTCTCAGAGTGCTGGGATTTCAGGCATGGGCCACAACGCCAGACCTGGTTCGTTTTCGATGAAGGATCGAGATCCTGCTTGGGGACTTAGCCTCTTCATCACAGCACTTTGGGAGGCCGAGGACAGTGCCTGGCCTGAGCCTGCAGGCTGAGACCTGACTGGGCACCTTGGTGAGACTTCCTCTCTACTCTCAATCTTAAATGAGCTGTGTGTGGTGGTACGTGCCTGGCATTTCGCCTCCTCAGAAGACTGGGAAAAGACTAGCCAGAGCCGAGCGGGCTGAGGCTGCGGTGGCCTGGAGCAAGCCACCACCCTCCAGCATGGGCAATGGAGTGAGACTCCGACTCAAAGAAAAAAAGGAAGAAGAAGAATAACATCCATTTGTGTATGATGTTTGGATCATCATGGACAGACAAGGATCATTTGGCAAGGAGGCCCCAGCTTGTGTCATGAGTTCCCGAAAGACCCTTGATTGGCAGACAATCGGAATATGGTTTTGGGAGGCCGAGGTGGGGCACCACAGGAGCCCTGGACTTCAGGACCAGTCTGGGACACGTAGCAAGACCCCATTGCACCCCAGAAAACAAACAATGGAGTCACGGTGGTGGGGCTCATGGTCCCAGTTATGCATGATGAGGTGGATTCAATCCTGGGGTGTTCCCTTGTGTTGCCCCTGCTGACAGGATGTGCGAGTCCAGTTCGGGCACCATGGCACACGGCCATTAGCTCAGCACCCTTGGAGGCTGAGGTGGGAGGCTGCCTGAGACCAGGGGTTGGAGACCAGCCCGGGCGAAGTGGCCAGACCTCTTCTTGGTGAGAGGTCTCCAAAATCGAGTCAGGCATGGTGGCCCCCAGAGTCCCAGCTGCTTGGGTGCCATGGAGGTACGACCACCTGAGCCACACACATTTAGGCCCCAGGAGCCATGATCATGCTGCCGCACCCCAGCCAGTCCGACAGAGACTCTGGTGACAAAAAAGATAAAAAAGACCCCTCCACGTGCATTACACTGGGTGTCCACAGCTCCCCAGGGAAAAATTCACGTCAACAGGGGTGTTGGAGTGATCGGGGAGGAAGGGGACATCCCCCCATGCAGAAGTGGCAGACAGGGCAACCAGAACCTGGGATGGCTGTGGCAATGCCAGACTGCCTTGATCGCTCTGTGCCCAACAGCCACCATAGCTCACGGCCGTCTGTTCCATGAGCTCAGACACGTCTTTGCTGTGGAGCACCTGTGTGGAGGGTGGAGGGATGTCTTCTGGGGCATTTGGTCAAAGGCTTAGGATGGACATGACAGGTGGCCCCCTCTGAATCCTCTCGTGAACTACATGCCAGAAAATGCCTTTTCGTCTTCCTGAGGGTGACACCTCAGCCTGGGTGGCAGGAGTGGTGGTGGTGTTGGTGATGGGATTATTATTATTTGGAGTCTTAATCCTGTGCTATCACCCAGGCCGGAATGCAAGGTCACGCTGAAGGCCACTGTGGACTACAACTGCCGGGCTCAGGCAATCCTCTTGCTTTGGCCCCAAGAGTGACTGGAACCACAGGTCTCCATTACCATGGCTGGGTAATCTTTGGATTTATTTTTGATAGCTGAGATGAGGTATCTCCCCATGTCCCAGGCTGCTATTGAACCCGCTGGCTCAGGCCATCCACTCACCTGGGCCTTTGAAGGACCAGGAGCCCCTGAGTCCAGGCTGTGGTAGTGGTGGTGGTGGTTGTGGTTGATATTATTATTCTGAGTCGGAATCCCGCTCTGGCACCCAGACCAGAGCACGGGAGCCCACTCTTGGCCACCATGGCCTCCACCAGCTGGGTCACAGCAATTCTCATGATTCGGCTCCACGAGTGACTGGGATGACAAAGGTGCATCACCACGCTCAGCACAGTGTTTTGGCTTCTTGTAGAGAGGAGGTATCACCAAGGTGTCCGGGATGGTCTCAAACCTGGGTCTCAGGTGATCCTCTCACCTCGACCACCCAGAGAGTAAGGATGACCAGCATGAGCCCCCACAACCGGCCTCTAAACACCTCTCAGGGCACCACCACGTGGCCCATTCTCTTCCGATGTCCCGGGACCCCAGAGAGTGGGACTGGAGTCACATGCTTAGCCCATCCCTGTGGGGACCATCTGACACAGGGGTATGTCTCCACTAGGGTGCCCACCCCTCTGCCTGCCTCGTTCTCCTGAGTGAACCCACTCGCTAATCCCAGGGACTGCCTTGGGGAAAGGGAGGGCATTACTCTCAAACCTTTGGGGCGATGTGCATGTCCAGATGAATCATGCCTGTCTCCTCGGCAATTGGGGATGGGGAGATGAGAAGATGGCTGGAGCCTGGGAGTTCAAGAACAAGCTGGACACCATAGAAAGCACCCACCTCGACACCAAGCAAATCACAGAAAACTGTGGGTGAGGGCAGGCTTCGGCATGAGGATCACCTCTGGCCCAGAGTTCAAGACTAGGCAAGAAGATATGGATGTCGATCAAATGGAAAGCCTGTGATAACAGCAGGATTGGAGGCCTAGGCTGAGAGCATGGCCTGAGTTGGGTGGTTTGAGAGTTTCTTGGCCAACCTAGTGAGGAAAGAAAAGAAAGTAAGAATGGAAGGAAGGAAGGAAGGGAGGAAGGAAGTAATAAATCTATTCTCCCACAAACCTTCTGCCCTCAGTCCTTTCCCCTGACCCCCCAAATGTGTGGGTTCCCCAAAGTCAACACCTTTCAGCCCCAACCCTCCCACTGTCTTCCACCACTTTGGTTCGGGAGTTCCCAAGGCTCTCTTACCGTGTTCCTGCCAGTTATCCTCTCTGAGGGGAGAAATGTGCCCCAGGCTGACTGACACTCTGATTCGGCAATGAGGATCTTCCGCCAAGAAAGGGCAGGGACACATCCCTCACCTGAAGACATTTCTTCCCCACCATTTCCATTTTACCTGGCTCTAAAGCAGGTCGCCCTCTGAACACACAATGCACAGTTGAGAATTTGTGTAAGATTCTGATGTTTTTGATACAGGGTGTTGCTCTGTGGCCCAGGCTGGACCCCGGGGAGATGACTCTCGTTCACAGCCAGCCTCCAAATCGTGGGCTCCAGCGATTCCTCCACTTCAGCTTCTGGTGTTTCAGGGACAATGGGCACCATGGCACCAGATCCCCTGCTTGGATGGGTGCAGAGACAGGGTCTCCCTATGTGACCCAGGCTGGCCCTTGGGCTCCTTGGCTCCAACCATCCTCCTGCCTCAGCCTCCCAAATCGCTGGTATTTCAGGCGTGAGCTGCCATACCAGGTCTTCTGGTTCACTTTCAACAAAGGATTGAGGCCAGGCTAGGGGGATTAAACTTGTCATCCCAGCACTTTGGGAGGTCAAGACCAGCAGCCAGCCCGAACCCATGGGCTGAGACCCAGTCAGGAATCTCGGCGAGACCTCATCTCTACTGTCCATCCCAAATGAGCTGGGCATGGTGGAGCACGCCTGTTGTTCTGGCTCCTCGGAAGGCAGGAGAAAGCCTCACTGGAGACTGGTGTGCCAAGGCTGTGGTGGCCGGGCACGAGCCTCCACCCTCCAGTCTGGGAGATGGAGTGAGACTCTGACTCAAAGAAAAAAGGAAAAAAAGGAAAAAAAAAGAGCATCCATTCATGTATGGAGTTGGGATCATCATGAACAGACAGAGATCCTTTGGAAACGAGGCCCTAACCTGGGGTTCAAAGTTCCCCATAGACGATGGATCAACAGGCAACTGGGATGTGGCATTGGGAGGCTGAGGTGGGGGACTGCGGGAGCCCGGGAGTTTGAGACAAGTCTGGCCCATGTGGTGAGACACTGTAGCTCTCAATAAAGCAAACACTTGAGTTGCACATTGGTGGCCACCACGGTCCCAGCTACATGGGATGCAGAGGCCTCCATTCTGGGTTGTTCTTTTTCATCACCACCACAGACAGAAAGTGTGTGTCCAGGCCAGACACTGTGGCACATGGAAGTCAGCCCCACAGCCTGGGAGGCCGAGGCAAGAGGCTGCCTGAGCACAGGGATCAGAGACTAGCCTGGGGGATGTGGCCAGACCTTATCACGGTGAGAGGTCCCCAAAATCGAGTCAAGCTTGGTGTCCCCCTTAGTTCTGACCACTCAGAGCCCGAGGGGGAGGACCTTCTGTGCCCCGCAGGTCAAGGCCTAGGGAGCCAGAATCATTCGCCATGCCCCAGCCCATCTGACAGAGACTCTGGTGACAAAAAGACGCCTCACAAGTGCATCAGGTTGGGCGTCCACGGCTCTCCAGGGAAAGGTCTGCATGGAAGGGGGATGATGGAGTGATCAGGAGAGGAAGGGGCCCTCCTCCCACCCGAAGGTGGCAGACAGGGTGTCCGGAAACCAGCTGGCTGTGGTCTTGCCAGACCACCTTGATTGGGCTGTGCCCAATGGCCTCCCTAGCTCAGGGCCATCCTTTCCATGAGCTCACACACATCTTTGCTGTGGGGCACAAGTGTGGAGTGTGAACACAGGCCTTCTGGGGCGAGTGGCCGTATGCACTGGATGGACATGACTGGTGACCACCTTGATACCTACAGGGATGACAGACCGGAAAGTGCCTTTTCTCTCCCATCCCTGAGGGGGACACCTCGCACTATGGAAGGGGTGGTGGTGATGGTGGTGGTGGTGATTATTATTAATTGGAGTTAGAATACTGCTCTGTCGCCCAGGTCGGAGTGTGGGGGCACACTCATGGCCACCGCGGACTCCACCTGCTGGGCTCAGGTGATCCTCCCACATCAGCCCCACAAATGCCTGTAGCTACAGGCCTGTGCCACTATGCCCGGCTAATCATTGGATTCATTTTCGAAGGCTGAGACAAGATCTTGCCCCATTTCCCAGGCTAGTGTCAAACCTGCACACTCAGGCTGTCCAGTCGTCTAGGCTTCCAAAGGCTCGGGATGCCAGACTGAGCCTCAGAGACCGACTGTGGTTTTGGTGGTGGTGGTGGTTCTTATTATTATTCTGAGTTGTAGTGCCGCTCTGTCAGCCAGGCCAGAGTGCAGGGGTCTGCTCTTGGCCAACATGGCCTCCACTGTCTGGGCTCCAGCAATCCTCCCACCATGGCCTTCCAAGTGTCCAGAACAGCAGGCGTGCAGCACCACGCTCTGCTCATTTTTTTGGCTTCTTGTAGAGACGAGGTTTTGCCAAGGTGCCTGGGTTATTCTTGAATCTGGGAGCTCAGGCCATCCTCTCTCCTCGGCCTCCCAGAGTGCCAGGATGACAGGCATGTGCCCAAAGCCTGGCCATGACACCACTCTTGGGGCCACACCACGAGGTCTGCTCCCTTCTAATCATGTGGGATCCCGGAGAGGCACTTCCTGGAGGGAGCATTTCCTGGAGGGAGCACTGGATGCATTGACTTTTCTCCACCGGGGCACCCACTGCTCTGCCTGCCTTTTTCCCCAGGGTGGACCCGTTTGCTCCTCCCAGGGTCTGCCTCGGGGAAAGGGAGGGGGTGATTCTCAAACCTTTGGGGGGGTGGAGACAGCCAGGTGACTCATGCATGTCTCCTTGGTACTCGGAGATACAAAGATGGGAAAATAGCTGGATCCTGGGAGAGCAAGACCAGGATGGACACCATTGCAAGCCCCCACCTTGACCCCAAGGAAAACCTAGAAAACCTTGGGTGAGTGCAGGCCTCATTGGGAGCATCTCCTCTGGCCCAGAGTTCATGACCAGGCAGGAAGACCAGGATGTCGACCAAATGGAAAGACTGTGATCGCAGCAATTTGGGAGATCCAGGCCATGAGGATGGCCCAAGTTGTGCCTTGAGAGCAGCCTGGCAACCTAGTGAAGGAAGAAAAGAAAGAATGAAAGAAAGAAAGAAATCCATTCTCCTGTAAACTTTCTGTAAACGTCGCCCAAGCTCAGCACCTTGCAACCCCAACCCCCCACCATGGCTGTCCCCGCTTTGGTGCAGGAGTTCCTGAAGCTCTGAGGCCAGGTTTTGCTGGTTCTCCTCTCCAAGGCAAGAAATGTACCCCAGGCAGGCCGACCCTCCTACTTGACAACAAGTACCTACCCAAGATAGGCCAGGGATACATTCCTCTCCCGGGAACATTTCTTCCCCCAATCCTATTTTTCCTGGCTCTAAATCTGATCGCCCTGTGAACACAAAACTTGCAGTTAAGAATCTGTGTATGATTGATGTTTTTGGAGACAGGGTCTGGCTCTGCGGCCCAGGCTGAGGCCCAGGGACACGACCGCATTCATCACCAGCCTCAAAATTGCAAGCTCTGGCGATCTTTCCACCTCAGGCTCTGGAGTGGCCAGGAGGAAGGGCACCTCGTCCCCAGACACCCTGTTGGGATGAGTGTGGAGACGAACTCTCACTGTGTGGTCATGGTGGGCCTTGGTCTCCTGGGCCCCAACCATCCTCCAGCCTTGGCCTCCCAGAGTGCTGGGATTCCAGGCGAGGGCTGCCACAATAGGCCTCCTGGTTCATTTTTGATGAATGATCAAGGCTGCACTCAGGGGCTTAGCCTCATCACTCCAGTGCTTTGTGAGGCCGAGACCAGTGGCCGGACTGAGCCCAAGAGACAGGACCCAGCACGGGCACCTCGGCAAGACCTCGTCTCCATCATTCATCCTAAAGGAACTGGGCATGTTGGTGCACGCCTGTTGTTCTGCTTCCCTGGGAGGCAGGGGAAAGGCTTGCTAGAGCCTTGCGTTGTGGTGGCCAGGAGCCAGGTTGTGGTGGCCGGGAGCAAGCCCCCACCCTCAAGCCTGGGTGACAGAGTAAGACTTTGACTCAAAGAAAAAAAAAGAAAAAAATGAAGAGCATCCATTTAGGCATGGAGTTGGGATAATTGTGAACAGACAGAGATCCTTTGGAAAGGAAGCCCCAGACTTGGACCCAGAGTTTCTGAAAGATGATGGATCAGCAGTCAATCAGTATGTGGCTTTGGGAGGCTGAGGAGGGGGACCGCGGGAGCCCAGGAGTTTGAGACTGCCTGGGCCACGTAGCAAGTCCCCGTTGTGCCCCGGAATGCAAACAACGGATTCGCACGTGGTGGCACCGGTGGTTCCAGCTACACGGGATGTGGTAGACTTCATCCCAGGGCATTTCTTTGTGTTGCCTACCTGACAGAACTTGCAAGTCCATTTCGGGCACCATGGCTCATAGCCATCAGCCCCACATCCTTAGAGGGCTAGGTGGGAGGCTGCCTGAGACCAGGGTTTGGATCCAACCCGGGTGACATGGCCAGACCTCGTCTCAGTGAGAAGTCCCAAAATTGAGTCAGGCGTGGTGGCCCCCAGAGTCCCGACTGCTCAGGGACTGAGGCAGGAGGACTGCCTGAGCCAGGCAGGTTGAGGCCCCAGGAGCTACGACTATGCCACTGCACCCCAGCCCACCAACAGAGATTCTGGCGACAAAAAAGAGCCCTCCACGTGCGTCAAGACTGACATCCACAGCACCCAGGGAAAGGTCCACATTGGCGGGGGTCGTTGGAGAAATCGTGAGAGGAATGGCCCCTTCCCCCATGCAGATGTGACCTACAGGGTGACCAGAACCTGGGCTGACCAGAACCTCGGCTGGCGGAGGCAATGCAGGTCCACTTTGATAGCTCGGAACCCGATGGCCATCCTAACTAGGGGCCGTCTGTTCCATGGGCTCACACACGTCTTTGCTGTGGAGGATGAGTGTTGATGGTGGAGGTGTGCCTTCTGGCGTGCATGGCAGAAAGTGATTTGGACATGCCCAGTGGCTCCTTTGAAACCTCCCATGAACCACAGGCCAGAAAGTGCCTTTTCATCTCCAATCCCTGAGGGTGACTCCTCATGCTGAGTGGCAGGGGTGGTTGTGGTGGTGGTGATGGTGATTATTATTATTTGGAGTGTAAATTCCATGCTGTTTCCCAGGCTGGAGCACAGGGGCATGCATAAGACCACTGCAGAGTCTACCTGCCAGGCTCAGGCGATCCTCTTTCCTTGGCCCCTTGAGTGGCTGTAACCACAGGTTTCTGCTAACACACCCTGCTAATATTTGGATTTATTTTTGATGGCTGAGACGAGGTCTCTCCCTGTGTCCTGGACTGGTGTCAAACCTGCAGGTTCAAACCGTCCACTCGCCTGGGCCTCTGAGTGCCAGGATGCCACACTGAGCCCCTGAGACCAACCTGTTGTAGTGGAGGTGGTGTTGGTTGGTATTATTATTCTGAGTTGGAATCCCACTCTGTCACCCAGACCGGAGCACAGAGGCCCGCTCTCAGCCACCACTGCTTCCACCTACTGGTTCCCAGCAATCCTCATGCCTCGGACCTCCCAAGTGGCTGGAAGACAGACATGCATCACCACGCTCGGCTCATTTTTTTTGACTTCTTGTAGAGACGAGATCTCATCAATGTGCCTGGGCTAGTCACAAAGCTGGGTCTCAGGACTTTCTCCTAGCCCACTCAGAATGCCAGGATGACTGGTGTAAGCCCCCAGTCCAGGCCTCTAAACACCTCTCGGGGCACCACTGCAAGGCCTGCTTTCTTCCAATGACCCAGGACCCCAGAGAGTGTGGCTGGATTCACCCACCAAGGCTTCCCTGTGAGAAGCGCCTGTAAAGAGGGGCGTGTCTCCACCAGAGCACCTACCCCTCTGCCTGCCTCATTCCTCTGGGTGAACCTGCTCATTCCTCCCATGGGCTATCTTGGGGAAAGGGAGGCTGTGACTCTCAAACTTTTGGGGAGCCAGGACGGCCGAGTGACTCACAACTGTCTTCTTGGCACAAGGGGATGCCAAGACAGAAATATAGTCAGAGCCCGGGAGCTCAAAAACAGGCTGGACACCATAGCAAGCCACCACCTCTACCACAAACACAACCCAGAAAACATTGGGTGAGGACTGGCCTCGCTATGAAAATAGCCTCTGGCACAGAGTTCAAGGCCAGGCAAGAAGACTAGGAAGTCGACCAAATGGAAACCCTGTGATAGCAGAAGTTTGGGAGGCCTAGACCAAGAGGAGGGCCTGAGTTGGGCGGTTTGAGAGCAACCTGGGCAACCTAGTGAGGAAAGAAAAGAAACACAGAAAGATTGAAAGAAAGAAAGAAAGAAAGAAAGAAAGAAAGAAAGAAAGAAAGAAAGAAAGAAAGAAAGAAAGAAAGAAAAGAAAAAAAGACGTTCTCCTGTAAACCTTCTGCTCTCAGTCCATCCCCCCGCCCCACAAATGTGAGGGTTCCCCAAGCTCGGGAACATCCAGCTCCAACCCCCACAATGGCTGCCTCATTTGGTTCAGGAGTTCCAGAGTCTCTCTGGCCGGGTTTGTGCTGGTTCTCCTCTCTGAGGGGAGAAATGGGCCCCGGGCTGGTTGACACTCTGATTCAGCAACGATGACCTTCTGCCAAGAAAGGTCAGGGACACATCCCTCACATGGTGTCATTTCTTCCCCCTCAATCCCATTATTCCTGGCTCTAAAGTCAGTCACCCTGTGAACACACCACGTGCATTTGAGAATCTGTGTATGATTTTGTTTTCGAGACAGCGTCTGGCTCTGTGGCCCAGGCTGGGACCCAGGGACATGACTGTTCTTCACTGCCAGCATCCAAATCATGGGCTGTTGTATTCATCCCGCCTCAACCTCCAGAGTGTCAGGGATGGTGGGCACCACGACCCCAGACCACCTGTTTGGATGGGCGTGGAGATGGGAACTCTCTGCATGGCCTGGGATGACCTTGGGCTCCTGGGCTCCAGCTATCCTACCACCTCGGACTCTCAGAGCCCTGGGATTCCAGGAGTGGGCTGCCGCACCAGGCCTTCTTGTTCATTTTCAACAATGGATCATGGCCGGTCTAGGGGGTTCAGCCTTATCATCCCAGCACTTTGGGAGGTCGAGGACATCAGCTGGGCCTAGCCCATGAGCCGAGATCTGCCCTGGAAACTTGGCTAGACCTTGTATCGACCCTCCATCCCAAATAAGCAAGGGATGGTGGAACACACCTGTTGTTATGGCTCCTCAGAAGGCCTGGGAAGACTCACCATAGCCTGGTAGGCAGAACCTGTGGTGATCAGGAGTGAGCCACTGCCCTCCATCCTCAGCAATGGAGTGAGACTCTGACTCAAAGAAAAAAAGGAAAAAAGGGAAAAAAAGAAGAGCACCCATTTGTGTATGGAGGTGGGATCCTCATGAACTGACAGAGATCATTTGGGAAGGAGGATCCAGCCTTGTGACTAGAGTTCCCAAAAGATGGTGGATCAGCAGATAATCAGGCTGTGACTTTGGGAGGCCGAGGCAGGGGACTTCTGGAGCTTGGGAGTTCGAGACCAGCCTGGTCCACATACCAAGACCTTGTCACTCCCCAGAATGCAAACACTGGAGTCTTGCGTGGTGGCACCCATGGTCCCGGCAACACAGAATGCATGGCCTCCATATCGGGGCATTCCTTTTCATTTCCCCTGCTGACAAAACATGTGAGTCGAGTCTGGGTACCGTGGCTCATGGCCGTCAGCCCTGTGCCCTGGAAAGCCGAGGCAGGAGGTTGCCTGAGAAGAGGTCAGAGACCAGCCACACCAGGCCTTCTGGTTCATTTTTGATGACGGATCTAGGCTGGGCTTGGGTGCTCAGCCTCATCATCCCAGCACTTTGGAAGGCTGAGGTCAGCGGCCAAACCAAGCCTGCAGGTTGAGACCCACATGGGCACCTCGGTGGGATCACATCTTTCCCTTCCATCACAAATGAGTCAGACGTGGTGGCATACACCTGTCAATCTGGCTCCTCAGAAGGCTGGGGAAAGGTTCACTGGAGTCTGGAAAGCCCAGGTTGCAGTGGCCTGGAGCGAGTCATTACCCTCCAGCCTGTGCGACAGAGTGAGACTCCAACTCAAAGAAAAAAATCAAAAAAAGGAAAAAAGAAACAAAAGAAGAGAATCTATTTGTGTATGGAGCTGGGATCATCATGAACAGGCAGAGATCATTTGGGAAAGAGGCCCCAGCCTTGGGCATAGATTTCCTGAAAGACAGTGGATTGGCAGACATTGGAGCTGTGGCTTTGGGAGGCTGTGGTGGGGAACTGCTGGAGCCCAGTAGTTTGAGATCAGCCTGGGCTACATAACGAGACCTCATTGCTCCCCAGAAAGCAAAGAGTGGAGTCACATGTGGTGGCGCCTGCAGTCTCGGTTACAAAAAATGTGGTGGCCTCCATCCTGGAACGTTCCTTTATGCAGACAGAATGTGGGAGTCCAGGTTGGACACGATGGCTAATAGCAGTCAACTCCTAACCTGGGAGGCCAAGGTGGGATACTACCTGAGCCCAGGGGCCATAGACCAGCACAGGCAACCAGGCCAGACCACGTCTTGGTGAGAGGTCCTCAAAATCGAGTCAGGCATGGTGGCCCCCAGAGTCCTACCACCTGAGACCCACAGTATGAGGCCCCAAGAGCCATGATCATGAAGCCGTACCCCAGTCATGCTGATGGAGACTCCGGTGGCAAAACAGATGCCTCCCATGTGCATCACAATGGGCCTCCACGGCTCCCCAGCCAAAGGTCCACATGGGCAGGGAACGATAGAGATTTTGGGCTAAGAAGCAGCCATCCAGAACCAAAATTGGCAAACAGAGCAACCCGTACCTGGGTTGGCAGCGACATATCTGGACCACCTTGATCGCTCTATGCCTGACGGCTGCCCAAGGTCTGGGCTGTCCTTTCCTTAAGCTCACACACATCTTTGCTGTGGTGCACGAGTGTGGAGGCTGGAGGCAGGCCTTCTGGGGCACGTGGTCGAAGGCATGGGACAGGCGTACCTGGTGGCCACCCTTGAAATTTCTCACAAACAACAGGCTGGAAAGTGCCTTTTCCTCTCCTATCCATGAGGGTGACTTCTCCTGCTGGGTGGCAGTGGTGGTGTTGGTGATTATTATTATTATTTAGAGTCAGAATCCCACTCTCTCGCCCAGGTCAGAGCACATGGGCATGCTCACAGCCACCACAGAAAGATGGCAGATCGGCAGACAATCAGGCTGTGGCTTTAGGAGGGTGAGGCTGGGGACCACTGGAGCCTAGGAGTTCTGGGCCAGCCTGGGCCAAGTAGCGAGAACTCATAGCTTCCCAGAACACAAACACTGAAGTCACTCGTGGTGGTGCCCATGGTCCCGGATACACAGAATGCAGTGACCTCAGTCCGAGGGCGTTCTTTTGCATCACCCTGCCAACAGAATGTGAGTCCAGGCAAGGCACTGTGGCTTACATCCATGAGCCCTGCACAAGACCGAGGTGGGCAACTGCCTGAGTCCCGGGGTTGGAGACCATTTTGGGCAACATGGTCAGATGTCATCTCAGCAAGAAGTCCCCAAAATCGAGTCAGTCGTGGTGGCCACTGGAGTCCTGGCTGCTCGGGGGCCAAAGTGGGAGGATCACCTGAGCTCCACATGTCGAAGTCACCGGAGCCACGATTGTGCTGCTGCATCCAGACCGGCCGATGGAGATTCCTGTGACAAAAAAGTTGCCTCCCACCTGTTTCAATGTGGCCGTCCACTGCTCCCATGGGATAGGTTTGTGTGGGCGGGGACAATGAAGTGATCAGGAGATTAAGGGATCCTACACCCACCTGAAGATGGCAGACAGATCGACTGGAACCTGGACTAGCCACAGCATTGCCAGACCACTTTGATCGCTCTGTGCACAATGGCTGCCCTAACTTGGGGACTTCTGTTCCGTGAGCTCACACACGTATTTGCTGTGGGGCATGAGTGTGGAGGATGGAGGCAGGTCCTCTTGGTTGCATGACCGAAGGCACGGGATGGACGTGCCCAGTGGCCACCTTTAAATCCCTCCACAAATGACAGTCCGGAAAGTCCCTTTTCCCTCTCCCATCCCTGAGGGTGACTCCTTGCGTGTGTGGCAGGGGTGGTGGTGGTGGGAGTGGTAGTGATTAGTATTATTTGGCATCAGAATCCCACTCTGTCACCCAGGCCATAGTGCAAGGGCACTCTCTTTGCCACCAAGGACTCCATTCTGATGGCAAATGCAGACACCACCTGACAGGCTCAGGCGATTTTCCTGCTTCAGTCACCCGAGTGTCTTGAACCACAGGCCTGCACCACCCCGCCCGGCTAATATTTGGATTTAGTTTGTTGGTAGAGATGAGGTCTAGTCCTGTGTCCTGGGCTGGTGCCAAACTCACAGTCTCAAGCTGTCCACTTGCCTGGGCCTCCAAAGGGCCAGGTTTCTAGGATTAACCTCAGAGACCAGCCTGTCATTGTGGTGGAGTTGGTGGTTGGTATTATTATTCTGAGTCAGACTCCCACTCTGTCTCCCAGGCCAGAGCACAGGGGCCCACTATCGGCCACCGAGGCCTCCACTCACTGGGCTTAGGCAATTGTACAACTGCAACCTCCCTAGCGACCAGAATGTCAGGTGTGCACTACCATGCTTGGCTCATTTTATTGGCTTCTTGTAGAGACAAGTTCTTGCCAAGGTGCCCAGGCTGGTCTCAAACCAGGGGGCTCAGGTCATCCTCTCGCCTCATCCTCACAGAGCACTGGGATGACAGGCATGAGCCCCCATGACTAGTTACCATACCCTCTCTGGACCCCAAAGCAATGCCTGCTCCTTTCTGATGACCCAGATCACCAGAGATGGTGGCCGAAGCTGACTGCTGTGCCCTCCCTGGAGGAAGAACCTGGTGCAGGGGCATGTCTCCACCAGATTTCCCACCCCCTTACCACCTCTTTCCCCAGCAAGGACCCACTTGCTCCACCCAGGGGCTACCTCAGGGAAAGGGAGGGCATGACTGTTAAACATTCGGGGGGCAGGGATGGCTGGGCGACTCACACCTGTCTCCTCGGCACTTGGGTAGGCCAAGATGGATAGATGCCAGAACCCAGGAACTCCAGACCAGGCAGGATACCATAACAAGCCCCTCCTTGACACCAAGTAAAACCCAGAAAACCTTGGATGAAGGCAGGCCTCTGTGGGAGGATCGTCTCTGGCTCATAGTTGAAGACCAAGCAGGAAGACCAGGATTTGACCAAATGGAAAGCCTGTGATCACAGCAGTTTGAGAGGCCCAAGCTGAGAGGATGGCCCAAGTTGGGCATTTTGAGAGCAGCCTGGGCAACCTAGTGAGGAAAGAAAAACAAAGAAAGATATCCATTCTCCTGCAAACCTTCTGGCATCAGACCTTCCCCCCTGCCCCTCGAACATGTGAGTGTCCCCCACGTTTGGCACCTTCCAACACTTACCCCACAAAATAGCTGTCCCCACTTTGATGTGGGAGTTCCTGAAGCTCCCTGGCCGAGTTCCTTCCCACTCTCCTCTCCGAGGTGAACATTGTGCCCTAGGCAGGCTGAAACTCCAACTCATAAATGAGGACCTTCTGCCAAGAAAGGATGGGGACACATCTCTTGTACGGGAACATATCTTTCCCACCAATTCCATTTTTCCTGGCTCTAAAGTCAGTCGCCCTGTGAACACACCACACACAGTTGAGAATCTGTATACAATTCTGATGTTTTTGGAGACAAGATCTGACTCTGTGACCCAGGCTGGGGCCCAGGTACACAAATGACGTCCACCACAAGCCTCAAAATTGTGGTCTCTGGTGATGCTCCCGCCTCAGACTCTGGAGTGGTTGGGAGGACGGGCACCTCGACTGCAGACCATCTGTTTGCATGGCTGTGGAGACGGGGACTTCCTTCAAGGCTGGCCTTGAGCTCCTGGCTTCCAGTCATCCTTCAGCCTTGGCCTCCTAGAGTGCTTGGATTCCAATCATGGGCCACCGTGCCAGACCTTCTGGTTCATTTTCAAAGAAGGATTGAGGCCAGGCTCAGGGGCTCAGCCTCATCATCCCTGCACTTTCAGAGCCTGAGGCCAGAGGTCAGTCTGAGTCTGTGGGCCAAGACCCAACCAGGTACCTTGGCGAGACCTTGTCTACACTCTATCCCAAATGATCTGGGCGTGGTGGCACATGCCTGTTGTTCTGGCTTCTCAGAAGGCTGGGGAAAGGCTCACTGGAGCTCAGTGGGATAGAGGATGCGGTGGCGGAGAGTGAGCCACTGCCCTCCAGCATGGGTGACAGAGTGAGATTTGCCGGTGACCAGCTCCTGCCGGGTTCAGGGTACCCCAAAGGTGGAGACAGCATCGGTGATTGGGGGGAAGAAGAGAGAGAGAAAGAAAGAGACTGGACTGTAGTCTAGTGCAGAAGAAATGTGTGTTATTGGGAATTACAACAGGTCTTTTTGTTTTGAGTTGGAGTCTCACTCTCACCCAGACTGGAGTGCAGTGGCCGCTCCTGGCCACCGCAGCCTCAAACTGCTGGGCTC